>NW_027226493.1:0-51682 GCF_022539635.2 Chironomus tepperi | reverse complement strand
AAATGGAAGTGGCTTCCATTTCCTATAAATGAAGAATCATTAGCAGAGCCTTAAAAGTTCTATGACAGACCCATCTTCATTTGTGCAACTCAGGCAATAAATCAGACAAAACCTCGATAAAAAAAAACGAATCAGAAATCTCCCTAAATTAAATTCTATTAAGTCATCACAGAAAAAAAAATCATTCAAATCCATACAAAACCCATCAAAATATTTTGATAAGATTTCCATTCCTCGATATTTAAGTTATTCATCCTTCACAAAATAAAAATAAACGGCTCTTTAACAATACAGCAAAAATTCTTTTTGCTTTCCTTAATTTCCTGTTCTTATTGCAATCTCATAATTAGAATCAATCTATAGAAATAGCAAGACAGGATGGAAAATAAAAATGAGATAATTTTCAAGCTAAAAAGCTTTCCGATCCATAAATCAATTTTTCTCGTCATCACGTCGCATTTTTTACATAAAAAATAATAACAACAAATTGAGGAACACAGTCTATAGCAGGTGTGAGCAACATTTGTGTCGCGACACTTACACGACACTTTTAAAAAATGCCATGATTCGTATGTCACGTGTGGTTTTGGTTCTGGCTTTCTACAAGGTGTGCCACGACACACAGGTTGTCCACCACTGGTCTACACTAAGGCTGAAAATTTTATATTTCATACTGTGCCGACATGCACACAAACACACACAAAAATGATGAAAATAAATTTGTCTTTTTATATTGCAAAACTTTTCCTCGAATTTCTCGTTCTTTTGAGGGACGAAGATGAATGATGTGAAAAAATGTAGAACGGAGAAGAAAAATGTTAATCAAATTATGTATTGAAATCAAGGTTCCGATCACGTGAAAGCTTAACAGGAATAAAGAAAACAAAAGAATGAAAGTTGATGATGAGATGCGAATAAAAAAAAGAGAATAGACAGGAAAAAAGGTAAGAATTTTTCTTCATAATTTATTTAGTGTATGGCATGGAGCGAAACATGCCTGAGTTTGTTTTAATGGATGTAATGTAATAAACCTTGACAGTCTTACGTAATAATGGGATATGGCAGTTGTGGGCAAACTGTGTGATGCGGTGCACTAATATGTGGTTTCTAGTCATGTGACGAGGCACACTAGCGTGCAGATGCTTGACCTGTGCCACGACTTAGCCGCCACATACTATAATGCATTCTATATGCTTGCTGTGTGGTGTGACATACTAGATTGTAGCTGTTTGCCGTGTGATGTGACACACTTGAATGCAGTTCCTTGCAATGTATGAAGTATCTTTCGGTGTGCCGCAGAACAATAATGTGCCATAGCACAAAAAAGGTTGAACAACACTGGGATATGGAATGAAAGAAATTCATTCATGGATAGAGGTTAAATTCTAGAAATAATTAACACAAAAAAGGTAAATCGATACCTTGTTTGCAAATAACTTTAATCGAATGTCTTGAATATTTTTTTAGCTTGTGGATAGGAATGCCGAGGTTAATTCTATTATGTAGATTTTATTGACTAATCCAAAAAATATTGTACAAAATTTCCTTTGGCAATATTATTAATTGCAAGGATATAACTGTGGAATAAGTACTGGATAAAGAAATGGAGCATAGGATCGAAAATCATAGGATTTGGGCTCGAGTAACACTCGGGCATTCTTGTGGAGAAATATACCTTTTTCTCTAGAACCTTACAAGTAGTAAGGTTCCGAACAAAAACTAGCCCTTCCTAAAAAGTGGCAAATTCACAATCAGGACAAATGTTAAGGTTTCCAGTCTTTCATCTCCGATCGCAACACGTACAAAGACAGCAACAGAATGCAATCAAGTGTATTTAACTGACTAAAAATGGTCAAGATGTGATTTTTCAGTTCCACAACCTTGTTCTCAACTTCAAATAATCTGAACAATACTTTGTGGCCATTCATAAAATTTTCCTTTCTTCTTATTGTTGTCCAATACACAGCACACAGCTTTTCTTTTTCCTTATTAAAGCTTATTACATAATTTATTTTTAGCTACAAAATTAGATTCACTTGTGTGTTTCTTCTTTGATTTGAAATGGAGCACTGAAGTGATTCATTGACATAGATTTTAATTAAAAATCTGTATTTGAAATAAATCTTATATTTAAGAAGAGAAAGTGAATGCTGGTAAAGCACTAACAGTAATTACTAAAGCGCATTAGGTTTATTGACATCGCGAATGTTGGTGTTTTGTGGCTTTATTCCATGCAACGAATACATTGAAGAGCAATGAGCATTACATATGAAAGGAAAGTTTAAGTGAGCATTGTGCCAAGATCTCTGGAAATCTGCCGTAGCTCATTGGGTAAAGGAACTTGATATGTAATTAGTAAAGACGACGGTTCGATCCTCATTTTAGTTTTTGTTTTTTGGAAAGGAACGAATAAATTGTTAATAATTAAAGAAAGGAGCATATGGATCTAACTCAAAAGTTAACGGCTTTGCAAGATTGCTGAATTGATCAGTTTCACATCCTTGACCTCTTGCTTATTTATCAAAGCAGTAATTACGACTCAACCTCATAATGACAAAATATCCTACCTCAAACTTTTCAAAAATCAAGTTCCAAAATCCAATTTTACTTTACAGCATGTAAAATTTGAATTTTGCTATCTCTGTGGTTTGTGTGGGTGGACAAGTAAATTCAGAAATAATATTCTATATTTAATTTTCCTATCTTTATGATTCTCGGCTGTTGCTTTACTTTACATTTTAATGAATGAAATTTCAATGTAAATCGATTTTTAAGTCATTTACATATTTCAATTTTCGTTAGTCAGGATTAGATAAAGCTTTTTGTTTCTGATTCCGAGTGGAATGTGTTTACAGATACTTAGGCTAGTTTCATATCTAGCTGTGATCTATCCCGAACAGTACAAAGTGTTCGCTAAGGCACCGGTACGTCGTCGTATTGTAGGTAAGACGTGATGTACGTATTGATCATTTTCATGGCGGCATACGTGCATCATACCTAAGGTGACGCATTGTGCTGCTCGGGTGCATTCATCATAACACTCATCATATTTATTGCTGCATATTTGAGTTAAGAATTTCCAAAAGCTCACGAAAAACATAAAATATAGAAAAATGCCATTGGCTGTCAAAATGCCAAAAAAGAAATGAAATATCATTGAGGACATGATTTCCCTAGAAATTCATTTATAATCTCATAAAATTTCACGACACATTTCGATATTCTTCAATGACACATCAAATTATATCGTCCTCACGACTGAGCGGTGATGATAATATTTCTCAAATTCTCATCTTCTTTGAAATGGCGTGTAGGTGGTTACGGAAAAAATGTAATGAGCTTTTTTGAAAAAAGTTTCACTTTTATTTTCATACGTGTGATGAAAAAGTCATTTTTATCGTTAATGATCTTCATATAAAAGTGTGTCAAGAATGGTAAAGTTGTTCTACTGAAGGATGAAGCAACATTTTTCATCAATTGATTTTTATCACCAAACTTTATCGGATCTGAACTAAATTGCAAGTGTGAAGAGTTTTCTTATTGTTAAAGTTGATTATACTCATATTCATCAATACCAGTATTGTTCACACTGTGTGATACGGCACACTAATACGACATGCCACAGTGGCATATTCCAACAGGAGGAATGCCCCTGGCATGCCGTGTACGATTTTGATTATCGCTTACCTCCTAGGTGTCCCATGACACAAAAAAGGTTGCACAACAATGATCTATACAAATTTTCAATCCATTTTCCATCCAATTCAGTTATCTATACTATAATTGCTCAAGCAATTAAAATTAAAATCAAAAATATTTGCTTCCAAAAAAGATGCTTCAAGGGTTTTTGCGTATAATTTTCAGAAATTAATCTACAATTTAGAAAACGTTTTAATATCCATCAATTAAATAATAGACTTCAACCTACACGTGTAATCAGAAGAACTCAAGAAACAGTAAGTCAAACCTTCCAAGAAGCAATTGAGATTTGAGCGCGTGCCGTAGTTTAAAGAGCATTGGATACATAAATTTGAGATACATCTCGTGACTTTAGATTGAACTTCGAAGGAATGGACATTAAGATTGATTCATTGATGGATTTAAAGTAGATTGATTGATTTTGTGTTGCGAATCTGACAACGGTTATTTTATATTTGAATTGTGTGCAACTAAATTTGGTTGATTTTCTCCTTTTGTAGTAGATTTTCCCTTTTTGTAGCTGTTAGTCTCCTTCATGTAAATATTTAGTTTTTGTTTTGAATTTCGATGAATAAACATCATTCAGGAATAAAAGCTGTTTAGAAGACATTTAATTGAACTCCAATTACACAATTACAAAGCTCTTCTTATTTACAAACTGATAAGAATTGAGTTAGAAGCTAAACCAATCCAAAATGTGTTAAAGTTGAGAAAATCTTCTGAAATCCATTCAGTTTTACTATTTAATCTCAATAAACCCCAATTCCAAGGACTAGCATGACCATTTCGAGTTAATAAAAAGCTACAAATCATCTTTTTGTCCCAGTTTCTTCTTTCAATCATAAAATTAAGCTTCAAGCAGTATCTCATATCAAATGTAAGTGTCTTTGTATAAAAGGATTCTCACATTAATGATTAGGTGGCTTCACTACTCATATAAATAGCACCAAAGCTCCACTTATTTTATATTACGTTTCAATGAGCTGTATAGAGCTGTATAATAATAAAATCAGTAACATGAAATTTTACGAGAACAGAATCGTAAAAACAGTAATTCAGTTAACCCCAACCAATAGACGCCGCAGTTGACTTACATGAAATCCCCACATTTTATCCTCATCCTACTGTAAAATGTTATCAAAATACTTTGTCGTGTTAAGGGAGAAGAATGGAGGAACGTGACAAGATAATTGTCATTCAATTGCTTCTTTCATTCATTTCATGAATGCCAGTACACTTACTCATAATTCAACATCATTAATGTTAATGATTTTTTATTCTTATTTTGAGTCAGCAAAACAACAAAAATTTAGCAATAACAATAACAATGATAATCATGAATTCAATTTGAATGATTAAGGAATTTGTTTATCTTTTGTGAATTTTGAATTTTCTTGTTTATAATGAAATTCAATGGTGGTTCTGACCCGATTTCTATTTTGAATAAAGGAAGGAGGTATTTTTAATGTCCAGAAAATGCCAAATAGGACTATGATTGATGGCATTCTTAAGGAAATGTTTGTAAATTACGTAACGCATTTTCTCTTTCCACTGTAATGCTTTGTAACACGAAAACAGGAATTATATAACAAAATCGAAGACCGGTCTAGAAGAGATTGAGAGGAATTGAGGGCTATACGTAATTTCCAAACGTTTCCTTATCGATTTATACATTTTTTTGAAGGTTGAAATGATAACATGAACATGGGTGTGTTTTTGTGCGTATTTGGATCCTAATAGACAATGAATACAATGCGGACATGCTATGCTGATTGTATGTTGAGCGGAGGACTGGGTGAGGAGGAGATGATTGAGATGGGTGTATAAACATTCCAACTCTCACTCTTGATTGAATTGTGAGTTGGGAACATCCGGAAGACTAAAACCAGCGGAAGGGTTCATCGGTAAAGAGATGAAACCTGCAGAAGGGACCATAGCTGGAAAGGCCAACTTGCTGAAGGGGTCATCGGCGGAAAGTGGCAACCAGTGGAAGTAGGCTTTGGCAAAAATTAGTCATCGGCGATGACTCTCGGAAGAGGCTATCGACGGAAAGTGAAAAACTGTGGAAGGGACCATCGGTGGAAATGGGAACATGCAGATGAGGCCATAGACGAAGTGCCAACTACATTGAGGGATCATCAGCGGAAGGAAACAAACTACGGAATAATATGACTTCGGCGAGAATCCACCGGTGGAAAATGATTAACTCTGATAGGTAGCATTGATTGAAGATAAAAGCCTTTGGAAGGGGTTACCTAAACTTTCGCCGATTATTTCTTTTTGCATGCCAACTCCAGATGAAATGGAGAATCCAACAAAAGCGCTATTTTCATCATGTTTAATTTAATGATGCTTAACTGATACTCCCCTTCAATAACATTCCCAACTTGTCATCCATTCTATTCATAGTCTGAAAACTTTTCAATTAACATTTCCAGAAATTCGATTACGGACAATGTTGTTGCCATTTCTTGTTTGTTCATCAACATAATAAGATTAATTTATTTTTAATACGATAAACACTTCAACAAATAATCAGTCGAGTATGAATGTAGCGGCGTTTCCGTTTTTTAAGGCTTTGAGTCTTTTTTAATTTCGGTTTTCTTCTTAATTCATTACTTTTGATACACGAAATTTGATAAAGAAAATTTCTTTTGATGAATTTTTATGTCTTTGGTAAAAAAGAGAGTCATGCACATTAAAAGCTAATCTTAATTATAATTAATTCGAGTTCATTTTATTTTACGTCGTAATACGATTTTGTCCTTGTGCCTTTATCTTAACGACATTATCACGTTGCATTCAATCCATTGGTTTGCTTTTGTGTCATTTAAACATGTCAAAGTGATATTGATGGAGAATAAAAAAGAAGGGATTTGTACCTTTTTTGACACAAAGAGGACATGAAATGCAGGATTGGAAAATCATTATTAATTGATTTTTCTTTGATTTTTAAGTAATTGCTTGATTTTGTATAGGAACCGAGCTAGAAGTCTAATCGACTTACTCATACAAAATACGTGTAGAAACGAGCTATCTCCATGAGTCCAGCTGGTAAGGGATCACGATACCAGAAATTCCTTTGTAGTCTCGGTTTTGTTATCTGTTTCGGTCCCGTTCTCTGTCTCAGTCTTGGTCTCCTGCTGTCTTGGTACTGTTCTCAGTCTCGATTCCATTCCCTGTCTCTATCTCAGTCCTGTTCTCTATTTCGAACCAATTTTCTGTTTCGGTTTCGTTCTCTGACTAGGTTCTGTTCTTTGTCTTAGTCATGTTCTCTGTCTCGATCCCACTCTATGTCTCGATCCCGTTCTCTGTTTCGATTCCGTTCTGTATCTCGGTTTCCATTTTCTTTCTCAGTCCCGTTTTTGACTCGATCCCGTTCTCTGTCTTGATTCCGCTTCTGTTCTCGTTTTTGACTTGAGAAGTTGGTCTCGGTCTCGAGAAGTTGGCACTAATAGCCAGTAAAAAGAAGTTACCAATCCTTGTCTGGTCCGAAAAATTCTTCAATTTGCTATGGTTTTGTGAAAATTTCTTAAAACCCACCATAAACCACACATCCATCAACCTGGCCTGAAATCTCTCGAAATGTCCATCATTTCCTATAAAAATACATCACTTCTTCTTATTTTTATTTCTTGTTTATTGATTCCTTTTCTTTAAATAACAAATCCATTTCATTCATACATGAAGCCATACATAATCGTAAATATCCAAAAGTTTTCTCATTTTGATGATAACTTAAGGCATTTTTTTGACCATTTTATTGGTAAACAAATCAGGAAATATTCTCATTTTATGTAAAATCTATGTCCAAATCGTAAAGAAAATGCCCCTCATTACCAAATATTAACACATTCCATCCTCATGTTCCAAGCAATTCATTGACAAATTGCCACATAATTCTCCAGATTCTTCTATTCTTCGATGTCGCCATGCCTTCAAATATCCAGCAGATATTGAAAATATATTACAATGCATGGTGTTGATGATATTGCTTATTTATACGATGAATCAACGAGAAATGATTATTGCTTACACAAGCTCTGCTACAAATATCCCATCTTTTTCTCATTTCTCATAAACAAAAAATGCTCACAGTTATTTTCGTTATGCTTCATAATTTATTTTCATTGTCCATAAATGCTTAATCGATTATTGTGTGCTTTTTTATTCTATTTGTAAGCATGATAAAAGTACTCGATTATTATTGTTTTTTATTTAGATTATTGCTGGTTATTACGTTGTAATATTTGTTTTCCTATCAATCACACAAAAATATTTGATGTTTTCATAAAGAAGAATTCCTTATTTTTGGGTTTGGTATTTTTGGTGGAATGTCGACAAACTTGTTAATTTATTGATAAACAAATTGGATTTTGTTGCTGTTTTTATTAAAGGTTATGATGGTATTTTCTAACAGACAACGAGCATATTCACCTAAATGAGTATGATCATGAGTATACTCAATCAATATAACTGAGCATGCTCAATTTTGTGATCATACTCTTCAGCATGCCCCTTGTCTATTTGAGATTTGTAGGAAAAAAATTGCAGAACTTAATTGAAACTATTTTAGGACTTTTAGTAGAATAGTAAATTGACAGCAGTCTTTTTCAATTTATGTCAGTGGAAGTGTGATGTGTCAATTCTCGTTTGTCATGTAAAACTTACAATTGCTTCCTTGAATTCTCGGAAATATAGAAATTGATTTGAGTCGATTCGACCTTATACAAAACTTAAGGGCTTAGAACTAAGTTGGACCAAATTTGGTTGTTTTTCGCAATCGTCTGCCATTCTTAGTTCAGAGGACACTAGAACACTATCACTGAGTTCAGATAATATGCATAATGCTTGAAGGGTAAGATCTATTAAGGGATAATGTATTGACCACAACCTTTAGACAAATATTTAAAAGGAGATGCAAACTTCTTGTAGGCAAGCTCTCAAATTGCATAGACACGAATAGGTTGTAAGATCAGATGTATCCTTTTGTAGCAATTCCATCTAGTTACAATTTGGAGAATGCAATGAAGACACATTTTGTGCCAGAAAACTCAAAATTTCTCTTTACACATGAATCAAGCATCGTAAACCCGAATATACAAGAAACAAGCTCATAAGTATATTTGAGTACGCTAATTTAGGTGAATATTGTCATTGTCTATTAGAGAACTAGATCAGTAGAATGGAAGAATAGCTATATTATAAATGACCTGAGGTTGAAACCAGGACTTATGGCAAACATGGCCAACACTCTTTCATTTATGCAGCTGATCCCATTTCACCGTTCAGAGTATACCATCACCTCACGTCGCTATTGCGCCAATATTTCATCATGTATCGATCGGAAAACACACCTTCATAATCATAAGTGACCAATCCTCAAAATTCAAACAATGAAGTTTTGATAAATTATTGATGAATGAATAACAAAATTTCACTACCTTTCCCTATTATGTATGTCTACACAAAACATACATTCAAACTAATTAATTCTCTCCACAACATATTCGCACAAAATTCAATATGAAAGCCAACAAATGACTAACCATAATAAAAGCAACAACAAAACTATCAATGTCGAGGAGAGTGAGGAACACAACATCCGGAAGAAAGTAATTTTTCCTAGACGAGGAAAGGCATGAGAAACCCTCAGCAATGTCTGAACAATATCCGTAAGAAATTTGTTCATGACAAAAATTAAATCATTTGAAGCGCGTCACGTATTAATTAACTTTTCTAGCTGCTCGGTCTTATAATGCCAAAGATAATTCAAAGGCTTGAGAGAATATCCAAAACTGAGGCAGAAAGAAAGAAATTTGAAATGGATAAGATGAAGAATAAATAAACTTGTTGAATTTACTTGAGGAATGGCCGTGATGAGAGATGGAAGTATAGCATTTATTTATTCGATACCATAAATTTTATTTTATTGATTTTATTAGCAAATTTATTTTTACAGAAGCGTAAATTAAATTTTGATATGATGATATCCGTCAATGGCAGATGCTTAACAATTCATGAGCTCATTTAACGGAATGTATACTGTTAAGTTGAACATTAATAGAGGAGATATATCATCCATTAGGGCGGGAAAAAGAGTTTTTTGGATGTCCACGTAATCTTAAAAATCCTATTTACGGCTTAACTCTACCTGGATTCTATTTAGATCATTAAGATTCAGAGCCTGGCGGTTGGCGGTAGTTATTTGACCACAGACTGTTTAGTTGCGTTACACTAAGTATGATTCAAAATCGGATTAGCGATACATTTCTCCTGTCGAGTTTCGAACCCAAAATCGGAGGGTCGTTGTTGCAACAATTAGGTACTGAAGTACTAAACCACTCCACCACCAATCCACTTAGACTCATCCTCGTACTGTATTGCAATTTTTAAATTATTTCGAAGTTTTACAATCAACAGTTGGACTTTAAGACAGTCAGTTGACAAGGTGCAGGTTACGACCTGGACGTAACCGACGTTCGGTACGGTATCGAATTTGGACTCCCGGGTTCAAATCCGACTACTAACCAGTGACTTTTCGGAAGTTTAGATACTTCCGTATCTTAAGTAGCTTAATGTACAACACTCAGATACCCAGATGCTCAGTTGCCTCAAAAGCTCCCAAAAGTAGAAAACTACGAATGCCTAACCCCCTTTAAAATACAAAAAACCAAAGCTGTAACCCAATTAGCAATCAAAAAATATAACAAAATCATCACCCACAAGCAGTGTTGATGTTCTATTAATGGATTTTGTGGTAATTCAAGGGCAACGAAACGTCTCGAAACCTAAATAAAATTCTTCTTGATATCCATCTCAACAAGTCACATTGAGAGAGGCGTATGAACACACTGCTGACACATATGTGGTGATGTCGATATACCTTTCTGTGTGGATTGATATAATTCGTTCACCATTTCAAAGTGCCTAAATTAAAGACATCATCAAACAGACTGAAATATGACGTTGGAATGCCTTTAAATTAAAATGTTCCTTTAACCAATAATAAGAAGAATTTACAGCATCAGCCTCAATATTGAATGACGTGAGAGATTTATTAGGCATATCAGCCTATTTACTTCTAAATACATGTGAGTATGTGAAGGAAGCAGAAAGTATTGAATTTTCGCAAGAATGGATCTTCAAACATACATTTTGTGTATATATAAAATACGAAATAAAGGAAGAATAGCTGAAAGGGTGCTCGTGGAAACTATTTATTGTGATTTAGTGCTTCCTTTGTATTGACTTGTGAAGATGTATGTCCTGTCGATCGAGGAAATTGCTTGATATTTTTTAAAATCGTTGAAGGCCAAAAACAGAAGGTTTAATGACTTTCCAAAACACAAATTTCAAGCTATTTGAGGAACTGCTGTAAGGAAAAGGGAAAATTAATTTTTTTGGACCTTTTCCTTCTTATTATTTTTCAATTAAATTAACTGCCTCCACGCGTCACTCCTAGATTGATTGTAAAATCGATACTATGTAGATAGTAACATCATCATTATCATAATGGAATCGATTTTCAAATTGTATATCTATTTATAAACTCATTCATGAATACATTTCCTATATATAACGCACTCGTGAATATCATAAAATAACAAAAAGTACTTTTGAAACTATATTTATCTGTAGGACATGGCTTGTTCGAGAATATGCTCGAGCGTGCTTTACAAAATAAGCAGCAGTTCATTTGGCTTTATTAATCATTAAGCTTAATTATCCTTGGATGTTTTCCATTTTAATGAAAAAGGCAGAAGCTCTTGTAATTTTATTTTGTAGCTCTTTCTGATCATATCCTGCCAGATTATGTGGATTGGAGAATTTATGGGAGTACAACTTTATTAAGTTTATCTCAATTCGAATATTGGACCAACTCTTACCTACACAATTTCCAAAACCTTCATAGAAGCATAACAGTTTAAATTGGCATTCTGCTAAGCACTTAAAGCAACTCTGATAGCTCAGTGTTAAGAGCATACAACCGTTGATCGTAAAATAAGGGTTCGATCCAAGTTCAAAACAAACTTGTAGAAAAATGCTCATTTTTTGGCTATACAGATCAAGGCTCAAGTTATTGGCTATCAAAATAGAATTTAAACAATTAACTAAATCAATTAATTAATCCTAGAATGACAAAGACACTGCTTTGTTGCTATATTTGATAATCAGACTGTTGGGAACCCTGTAACTTCCAACGATCTTGAGAAAAAGTACATTTCCTCAAATCAAGTCAGATTTTATAGTTTATTAGAATTATATGCCAGTGATTTCACCTAGAGAGCTACTGTGGGTTGTTAGGGCACAAAGTGAACTTAAACCTTCTTAGTGAATAGAGATTCATTGTTGATTATACTGGTTAAACTGGTTCTATTAGACCAAGACACACAATTTTACATAGCCCTGACGGCTACGTGATGGTTAATTTTGGCTCTTTCCCGAACAGTTCTAGTGGCCTTCTCGTGATTATGCTCACGAGATTGAGGATTTTGAATCATATTGTTTGAGTTTTGCTGATGAAATTTGCTATACCGTCCTATTCGTGACCGTTTAAAGCTGATAATGTCGACTAAAAGCAATCATCACAAACAATCATACAAATCCCATTACTAAGCAACATATTCAATCTTTCAATCCATTTTTATTAAATCCCCAGTTCCAAGTTATTATCATTATCGTTAATGTATGAAAATCCAACAAATGTTTTATTTCCCCTCCTTAAGGGCAATTGCTATGTTATTCATTTCATATTATTATTTAAGTGCTTAATTAAAATGTTATCAGCATAAAATATTCACTCGACAAATTTTTATCATTGTGCATTCAGCAACAACAAATAAATGAGAAAAAGGAGGAAGAAAATCACAAGCTGTTCAGAGTAAATTGCTATACTTTCTCATCACATCTAATTGTTTACCTTTAGCTACTTCATATTCATTGTATATCATTTATTTATCCATTCTCAATTTACTTCTAAATATACTTCAGGATAGATAGATTGATATTTGATTGAAATTCAATTTATAAACAATGGAAATTGCCTGTAGAGTTACTAAATACTCTTGTTGATTTCTATGGCAATCAATAAGGAAAAAAAGTTCATTTTCTGCTTTTCCATTATGTCTTCTTCAATTTTATACAGTTTTTCCTCTCTGTTCTAGTTCTTACATGTAATACTCAAGCATTGATAGAGTGGTTAATTTCATTGTTTGACGTAGTGGACACTTTCGATAGAACTTTTCTTTTTTCTTCATGATTACAAATACATGTTGCCATAAAAACCACATGATTTGTTTCCATTTTATTACATGATGAGTTGTTTTAAGAACTTTGGCATACATTTTGGGAACGTGAAGTTTCCAACCAAATTGTCTGACTCTGTCTGACTGTAACTTGAATAGCACTAGTGAGATAATCGATCAATAATCCATTAGTCACACACTACAAAATTCCAGATTGATATTATTTGAAAACGCAGCATGTCCACCACTGAACATTGGAGTGGTTGACCTTTGGTCAGAGTCAGTCAAACCCAACTAGGGTCTTTACTTGAAGTGTCGAGTTGGTACAGGATTAGGTTTAAATCCGGCCAGAACCTCGTCAGCCTAGAGCCAGATTATAGATCAACTCACCGACTTGTGCTATTGGTGCAAAATGTCTTATATTAGATTAAGTTTTCTTAGAAGGTCTCTCCATTAATATGAATATATAAGAATGCCTTATTGATGAATTTTAATAGAATTTCCGAAAAAGTTTTAATGAAAAGTTTTTTTGCTATTTCTAAGGAAGTTTGTAACAATAATACGTCAAAATCAGAAACCGGAAAATTTTTCTATCTTCCGGGAATATTGAATTAATTTTGTTGAGTTTTTGAACCAGGGGCGCATTCATGGATGGAAGGGGGAAGTGGTGAGGAGTACCAGAATTCTAATAATTCCCTAAATCCTCCTTAACTGCAATCCATATTTCAAAACTTATTCTCATTTAAAAATTTCTGAATACGGTTCGGTCTTTAACATTTAAAGGACGAAGATCACATACTTCACAAGATATACCAATCAATATTTCAATTGTATGCTTTTTGACGATTAAGTTCTTAAAATTCAGAACTGGCAGAGGTCTCGAAGTAAGTAATCAAGGGTCAAAAACTGACAGTTCATAGAGTCTTATTCAGAGTTCGAACTCAACACGGTTTTCATATTAAAAAGTCGACACATGGTGACTCAATTCCATATTTAATGTGAATCGACTTGTAGTTCTGGTCTTATCTGTTATTTTAAAGATATCTTCATTAGACTAGGAGGATTATTTTCTTAAAATTGTATGTTACGAAGGACTTAATTTAAACAATTCATGTCTAACATGTATGCCTAATCACAACAAATCATAACACTAATCTTATCAAAATCCTCAGTGACATGTAAAACATAATTTCAACAGAGAATCCACAAGCTTTTACTAATGTCCAATGTGTAATCTCCAACACACCTTTATCAAAACTCAGAACAAAATAATTTAATAAAATGTCATGTCTACATCATCAAAGCTCACCATCCCCCAACATGTCCGCTAAATTTAGGACACGAAACTTTATAACTTTGAAATAATATAAAGCCACAAGAAAAGAAGAAATTGAAACTTTTTACTTCCTTTCGGTGCTAGGCAAATTACTTTGAGACATGTAGGCTTTTGTGCCTCGGACATGAGTAATAATGTCTCCACGTTGGATAGAATATAAACTGAATATACTGAATTTATGAGCCATAATCATCGTTATAGGAATATCTTATTACATGACATATGAAGGCGTAATATAATAAGACACAAAATCTGCGATTGAGCAATAAAAAATGCTGAATATGAATATTGACGTCTCACAAATTGTCATGAGATATGTGATCCGTAGGCATATCCACATATAAAACTATGATCTCATTATTAAGCATCTCATCTCATCATATATAGTAACATTATGCTAATTGCTAACCCAGAAACCAAAAATAGAAGAAGAAGACATTCCAACTTTTCCTGCCTTGCTGCCTTAATTGGCAAATATTTTTCAAAATTAGAAACTTTTTTGTTGCTGTAAAAAAATTGAGTTTCAAACAGAGTTGGCAGGACTTTAAAGTGGACTTTAGTGGAGTCCGGACTTTAGAATAGTCCGGACTTTGAAAGTCCGGACTTTGGGACTTTGGGAGTCCGAAAAGTCCCATACAAATTTTTTTTTTTTTTTAAAAGTATTTTAATATTTTTTTTTTTCGATTACACTGCGTAACCCGAGCTAAAAAAGTGAATTTTTTGACATTTTTTTCGGTTACACTGCGTAACCCGAGCTAAAAAATTGAATTTTTTGACATTTTTTTCGGTTACACTGCGTAACCCGAGCTAAAAAATTGAATTTTTTGACATTTTTTTCGGTTACACTGCGTAACCCGAGCTAAAAAAGTGAATTTTTTGACATTTTTTTCGGTTACACTGTGTAACCCGAGCTAAAAAAGTGAATTTTTTGACATTTTTTTCGGTTACACTGCGTAACCCGAGCTAAAAAATTGATTTTTTTGACATTTTTTTCGGTTACACTGCGTAACCCGAGCTAAAAAATTGAATTTTTTGCCATTTTTTTCGGTTACACTGCGTAACCCGAGCTAAAAAATTGAATTTTTTGACATTTTTTTCGGTTACACTGCGTAACCCGAGCTAAAAAATTGAATTTTTTGACATTTTTTTCGGTTACACTGCGTAACCCGAGCTAAAAAAGTGAATTTTTTGACATTTTTTTCGGTTACACTGTGTAACCCGAGCTAAAAAAGTGAATTTTTTGACATTTTTTTCGGTTACACTGCGTAGCCCGAGCTAAAAAATTGATTTTTTTGACATTTTTTTCGGTTACACTGCGTAACCCGAGCTAAAAAATTGAATTTTTTGACATTTTTTTCGGTTACACTGCGTAACCCGAGCTAAAAAATTGAATTTTTTGACATTTTTTTCGGTTACACTGCGTAACCCGAGCTAAAAAATTGATTTTTTTGACATTTTTTTCGGTTACACTGCGTAACCCGAGCTAAAAAATTGAATTTTTTGACATTTTTTCGGTTACACTGCGTAACCCGAGCTAAAAAAGTGAATTTTTTGAAATTTTTTTCGGTTACACTGTGTAACCCGAGCTAAAAAAGTGAATTTTTTGACATTTTTTTCGGTTACACTGCGTAACCCGAGCTAAAAAATTGATTTTTTTGACATTTTTTTCGGTTACACTGCGTAACCCGAGCTAAAAAATTGAATTTTTTGACATTTTTTTCGGTTACACTGCGTAACATGACTTGAAAAAGTGGTTTTTTGAACTTTGTTACGCAGTGTAACCGAAAAAATGTCAAAAAAATCAATTTTTTAGCGCGGGTTACGCAGTGTAACCGAAAAATGTCAAAAAAATCAATTTTTTAGCTCGGGTTACGCAGTGTAACCGAAAAAAATGTCAAAAAAATCAATTTTTTAGCTCGGGTTACGCAGTGTAACCGAAAAAAATGTCAAAAAAATCAATTTTTTAGCTCGGGTTACGCAGTGTAACCGAAAAAAATGTCAAAAAATTCCCAAAGTCCCAAAGTCAAAGTCTCAAAGTCCCAAAAGTCCGGACTTTCATAGTCCGGACTTTCGTGGAGTCCGGACTTTCAAAGTCCGGACTTTAGTGGAGTCCGGACTTTCAAAGTCCGGACTTTTGGGACTTTTCGGACTTTTAAAGTCCGGAATCCAAAGTCCTGCCAACTCTGGTTTCAATTTAAAAGAAAATTTTAATTAATTTTTCCTCACATTCCAATGATGCTTCCGCATCACGTTTTTTGCTTTGGGAATGTGACGAAGGTTAGGAGATTCTTCTTTATCCTTTAAGAGATGAAATCTTTGTCACATTTTAAAAATAGAAATTAATCCTTTAAATAGTTTTTCTTCCACAGTTTTTTGTCGAATTTTTTCTGAGTTTTTTTGTGAAGAGAATTTTTGGAATTTTTCCTTTTTCTAGTTGGATGGATCAAAGGGAATTAAGGATTTAAAGTTAACACCATCGCCCATTTTTTGGATTTTTTTACAGAAATTTGCTATGGTATTTCGTGACCCCTTCACTTTTACGTCCATGACACATCATTCTAAAACATATTGGCGAACTCGAAGTCGACTCTAATTATAAATGAATGTTCCATCTGGCATCCTTTTCTTAGTAACGCTAACTTTAAGGATGGCAAAAGACCACGCGGGCATTCAAAGAACTCAGAGAATTGGTAAATGGACTTGAATTGGGAATTGGTAAATAGAAGGCTATGCTTTCTAGATACGGGAACCGAGACCGGGAAATCCAGGGAAGGTCTCGTCCCGATCCAGTCAAGGTCCCGAAAATCTTCCGGTATTTCTGGAAAGTATATTGGAAGCCAGCGATAGAGTTAGTTTAAGACGACATTTATTTGAACAACATCTCTTTCCTGAACAACTCAAATGTAGAACGGTCTGACTTGGCTTCCATTGGGTTACCATAACGATACAAAGTAGACACACGTAGACAAAAATAAGTTAGAATTTGTTTGGAACCAGAACTTAAAGTAAACTTGGATTTTAAATGAATTACGAGATTTGATGATGACCAACCAACCAACAAAGCAACTCCATAAAAAGCGTTTAATAAATAGAGTCATTTCACATAAAATTCGAGTAGTTTTCGAGCTCTGGTTAGATCCAGGATTTAATCTAGACATAAAATGAACATTAACTTGCCATTGATTGGTTTTAGCCTATTTTTTCCACTCGGGGATGAATTTATAAGGATTCTAAATTGAATCGGAACTCCTTCAGTGAGGCTTCAAAATAGGTGCCAAATTGATGTGAAATGGACCCTGTTGTTACAGTGAGTAGAGAAGAGTTATTGCGGTCACACGGATTTATAGACCAATTTAATGACAGTGACACAGATAGTGACTGACAATACTAAATCATAAAAGTAAAAACTCTTTTTAAAAATAGACTTCCAGTGCTTCATTCATAAATTTCCTTCCCGTTTATCATTCAGCTTTTATCTTTTCGAAAAAAAAAAGTCAGCAACTCGTAGCACAACTCGTCAAACTTTAATGAAATGAAAAAATTCTCAAAGCACAATGGAACAGAAAAATAAAGTTTCTATCTTTATTTCCACTATTCATCTTCACGTTCTCATCAACACGGAAAAAAAAGTTCGTTTTTTTTATGAAGACTGACGGATTGTAAAGTTTTCAACTTCACTGCTTCCTTTAGACAGAAAAAATTCTTTTATTTGCTCTATTTTTTCGGAACATTAGAGAACAAGTTACCGTCGTTTTACTTTCTGTCGGAAGCTGCTTCAGATTTTGTTTTTTTTGTGTGTTTTTCAGGAAGAATAAAATTTTCCAAATCCTTGAGTAGTTGCAAATGAAACGAAATTTTTTATGCTGTATATCAGTAATTGACAACTTTTAAGTTTTCGGGACACAACTTGTTGGTAAACCTCAATCTTACGGACAGTTCATGGCAATTCCAACAGTTTTCGCTTGACAATAGTCCCACGGCACACAAGTTGCCCACAACTGCTCTGTATGAAGCACAAGAGTGTCAAAGTCATGAAAAAATATCGATTTTTTTACAGCTGAGTGTCTTTTATGTGCGAAGGAAATTACATTTTTATTTCATTGCTTAAGCATGTGCTTTTCTTTTTTTAGTGGAAGGATATTGAATTTTTAGACAATGGGTTAAGGGGGCATTTACTGATTATGTAACTTAATCATTTTAAGAGGGGATGAGAGGGGTTGGGTTATGGTTGAGATTTTGGCTATGGTTTAAACTGGTCCAAACTGGTTTAAACTTTGCTATGAAGAAAATAGGAAGCGGACGGGGAAGAGGACAGGGAAGAAGACAGTCGGGGAAGAAGATGGCCGGGTAAGAAGACGAACGAGGAATAAGACGGATCGGGAAGAGGATGGATGGAGAAGAGAAGAGGGAAGCAGCACGGACAGGGGACAAACCACCCCAAATGCCCCATATGCCCATTACGTTACGTAATACATGAACAATCCCTAATAGGGACTTTAATGAGTCGAAACTTTTTCAATTTTCCTTTAAAAATTGCGTGCTGAATCAGTTTTGAATTGGACTTTAAATAGCTTTTACTTTCATCCAGCAATGAAAAGTTCAGTTATTTTCCCTTAACCCATCCGCATACCCCTCTATTCTCTCGACACAAACTACCATGAATGTAGAGGAAGTCATCAACATGACAGTGATTTTAAAATAAAATAAAACAGCAAACTAGACGATTTTTGCGAAGCAACAGCATATAAAATCGTATATCAAGTCACTATTTTTTGCTGTTCGTACATGAAAAATTATGCATATTCAGCATTTTTCATGTCAGAAAGCGTCTATATTAAGTTATAAAAATTTCAAACGTTTTACGTATGTCTCTATAATGCAGTGCTGTCCAAATTGTACATTTTGAATGCCATAAATCATATGTCGTGTGCTGTTTCTGTAGTGGATTACCACCATTAAGTGCCGTGACACAATAAAGTTTGCACAGCTCTGCTTTAATGAAATGGAAATTGAATGCAGTTTAATACATTTTAACCGGAAGGATTGCATGAAGTAAAAGAACGAACACATAATTTAGCTTGAATTTAGCCACATTGTGTTATAGTCAAGTCACCTTTGGGCTAACTCGTTAGCATTAGCTTCTGTTTGTTTAAAGGACTGGATGAATTATATGAATTTTAATTCAATTTATGGATTGACTTTAAAGCCGCATTAATTTGGAGACATATTTAATCAAGGAATGAATTTTAAAATTTTCAGGAAGCGGTACCGGTACGTACCTATTTGAAGTTTGTAAAATACTTCGTTGATAAATGATTAAAGCAAAAAATAAATCGACGAAAAGGAATCAGATATCACATTTATAAAATTTTAATCATCTTTGCTTGACATATGACAGAACAGAATTTTTCATATTTTAATTTCCTTGAATTTTTCAAATTCATTCTCGAGCCCGAGCGACACAAATGACAAAGAAGGCTCTGGATAAAGCTTTTTTACTAGCATCAAATTCAAGGCGCCTACATGTGGCATGTAAATGACAGGTATTTGACCTTTACATCGAGACGTCTTCCATTCGGTCCGTGTGGCATCCATATGGCTGCCAAATTTAGTCAGTTTCCATTTTGTGGTAATAAGAACTTTAGCAAGGGCGGAAAGAGGATTTTCGGAAAATATCGGAACACTTTTTGAAAAATCGGGACATTTTGTGGCTTTATCGGGACACAACAGTAAGGTAGAAAAGTACAATAGCGTCCCGGCTAAAACACAGCAGATAATTTTAGCAAACCCTTTGAAAGCTTCTTATCGTGCTTTCTTCAATAGTGCATCGATCGGCATTCAAAAAAGTCGACAACATAAAATTCCCAAATTGCAAAATCATCAAAAGTAAAATACAAAGCCTTTTGATTAATGAGATTAATGTCAACAGAAAATGAAAAAGAGAAAAATTTTAATGAGATTTTATCACGATATAAATTCAATGTGAAACGCTTAATGTCCCACAAAGGAAATATTATTAAGGAAAAGCTTTGACTTTGAGCTTTCATGTGTACTAAAAAGGAAGATGGAAAAGGTAAAAGTTTGAAATGTTCATCAAATGAGTGCAAATTAATGTCTTCAGTTCAGTGATGAGGAACATGCGAGTCGCGACACATCTTGGTAGTAAGTCTCGAGCAAGTCAGACGGTTCATGGCATTTTAAAGGAATTTTGGCGACACGCTAGCCAAAGAGCCAATATAGAACATTCAAGGCTAACACCAAATAAAGGCTGTCTCTTTTTGGAATCCAAATGACTTCCATATGACATTCTTTATTTGTGACGCTCGATTTTAATAATACTTTTTATACTATTATCACCGAAAAATGAATTGAGAGTTGAAATTTTACTCCAAAAATTTTGAGTTAAAGATTCTCATTAAATCTTTTTATGCTATTTAATGAGAATCTGAGATTATTGTGTGTTATCACATCATTTATGAGAAGTTTATGCTCTTTTTATTACAAGAAAACTGAGTGTAAGAGTAAAATTCTAATTTTTTTGATTGATCATTTTCGCAGACGAGACTTAACTTTAGTTTAATTGTAAACTCTTGAGAGAAAACTCGTGTGACTTAGAATATTTTGAACAATTTTTATACATCTAGTTCAAGGTTAGTGAATAGTGAGTCATTTTTTGTTTTAGAATGTATATACATTTGGGTGAATATATATCCGATATATCTAGCAAATAAAAACAATCTGTGACACTGAACAGAGGTAGGCATTCTTTGTGCATGAGTCCCCAAAAATTGTTGGTACCGTGAACAAAAGGTTTCTCACCACTGCACTAAAGTGCAATTTGTAATTCTTTAACTCAATGGTTTTTAGCAAAATTGTGAAATTATTCCTAAATTTGTTACTAGCAAAATTGTGAAATTATTCCTAAATTTGGTTACTTTGGTTATTCTTGGATGCCAAACTATAACATTCAAGCTATAACAGTTATAACAAATTTTTGATTGTATTAAATGGGAGAATAGTTGTCAAGACTTTCTTTTTTGTTCTCTTCATTAAACTCTCTCATGATCATAAAGAGACACTTTGATGAGTGACCAATCAGAATAATCAATTATAACTTAACAATAATTGTGAAATTCAATTTCAAGAATTCTAAAATATTTAAAATAATTATTAAAAATTGTAAATTAAATCAAACAGCGGTAACAATTTTTTGCAGGCTTGTTGCATTTTCAATTGTTCTAAGTCCATCGATGTGAATTTTTAAAATAGTGAGCAAGATTTTCGGGGATTTCCACCTCGAGCGACACAAATGATGAAGGTCAAACTCCTTTATTATCACTAAATTGAAGAAATTTTTGGGAGTCAAACGACAAAAAAGGCAGCTTCCATTTAGTGTTAATAAAAAAGAGGTTCAACGGAGCCATTAAAGTTCTGTGTCATTCAAGTGTCATTGCCTTCTGCCTTTGTGTCACTCGAGTACACCGTGTGCTTTCCGGTTAAAATTAAAACTGCTTTTGGATGCTTAGGCATGCAAATCTGATTTTACTTGGATTTTACCGAGCTTTGTTTTCCAAAATGCTCTATACTTTAAATAATTATTGCAGGTGGTCAATCACGCTTCTAATTTTGTATGTTCATTTCAGAAGGATCGTTCGGATTGTAAAATCAACTTTAATTCAGTCAAATTGTAAAATTTTAAATTTTAATTTGTGAAGATTTAAAAACCCAGCAAAATATGAAACCTTTTATCATTTTATCAAAAAATAACAACAACGACACAATTCCTGAACATGAAAAAAGATCATGTAAAGTTTTAAAATTTTCATCAGAGTTGAAACACAGCGAAATCTTGGAGGAACTATCAAAATTAGATTCAATGACTTTTGAGAATTTATTCATTTTTATTGTTGGACATGAAAACTTTGAATTGTCATTTTCGAGCTGTGAAACAAAAAAGTCAAGACTTGACGTTGAATCTCTTAAGATAGGCTTGTTCGAATTCAGTCAGACTCGCAAAATGATCCTGAAAATAACATCCGCAAATGCTGAACAGTCAAAAATTTACAGGAGAGATAAATACTCTTTGGAATTAATTGAAGTCAAATTTGAGGATTTTATAGATGAAATGGATGATGATGTGCTGGATTTGATGATTGAAGCTCAAAAATACCCTAAAGAGCCTCCGATTTTTGGAGAAATTTGTAATAAGTTTTTCAATATGTTTTATGAATCACGAAAATTGATCAAAATTCTTGGTCAAATTGATCAAACTAATGCAACTGATGGTTCGTCTAAAATGGAGTGGATAGAAAAAAATAGCATAATACCAGAACCAGAGTTGGAAGATGATTGGGAAGATATCAATGATATTGTTAACAATCTTATGGTAACAACTGATTTACTTAACTCACCTGATGTAGAAGGATACAATAATCTTGATGATCTATCATCAAATTACGAGATAATAAGGAGATGTACCACAGAACAACTATTATCGGATGATGATTGTGAAAATTGGTTTCAGATTGAAGCAGATTAACACATCGAACTTGATAATCGATCATCACTTGAAGAGATAATAACAGAAGATGAAGTACTCGAGTATGTTAAGAATGATAAGTTTGTGGTCATTTCAGACAATCCTAAATCAGGTAGAAGCTGGTACCTCAAAAACATTAGAAATAAACTTAAAGAGAAGTATCCGACGAACTGGATAGAATACATTGATTTAAATCACTTTGTTCAGGAACTAACGACACAGCATTTAGAACCTGACTTTATTGATTTTATGACTGAATATATTTTAAAGGCAAACACTAAATTTGATCTGGAAATTTTCAAAAAACTCTATAAAAAAGGTAAAAGTTGCATTCTTATTGATGGATTCGATCAAATCGCACCTGAACATGCTGAATATATTACAACATTTATCAAATCATTCCAACACAATGGTGGAAATCAGCTGTGGATTACAACACGAGATAGCTTTGTGATAAATTTAATAGAACATTTACAACTTGATACTGTCTATATGCTGGACAATTTGACAGTAAAGCAAAGAACTGATTTAGTTGCTTTATGCCATAATCTTTTACAGACAGAAATAAAGAACAACAAAGATTTAGAATATCATAAACATTTATGGATCAATATTAAAAAATATTTTGAACCTATCGACATTTTGAACATTGTAAAGCATGTTGATAGCTATGGATATAACATTTTACACCTGGCAGTTGAATTCAATACCGCAAAAGTGATTGAATTGACATTTAATGAAATTAAGAGAGCATTTAGCATAACTGATGTGTCAGGATTGGAACAATATCTATCAAATGTCAATAAAAATGATGAAAATCTTTTGCATTTGATGATTAAGGCAAGAGATGTTGAAAAATTGAAATTTTTGTGGATCGAGTTGGAAAATTATTTCAAATCTGACAAATTTAAGGAACTTTTGGCACAGAAAAATGGCTTATGTGAAGCCAATGTGCTCGAATATGCTGCATTTTGTGATGATCTTTCATTCCATGAATTGCTTTGGGAATTATTAGTGAAAACTTTTGAAAATCGAGGTGAACTGAAAGGATTAATCATGCATATTGATAAAAATGGAAATAACTTCGCTCATTTGATGGTACAAGCCTCAACATTGTCGATAATTCAATTCACGTTCAAGAAATTCAAGGAAATATTAAGCTGCGACCAATATCAAAAAATTCTAAAGTCTAAAGGATTTAATGGACGTAACTTACTTCAAACATCAATAATAACAAGATGCTATCTTAAATTTTCATTTCTATTGCAAATTTTTCAAGAATTTTGCATAACAAATATCAAGCTTATGAGATTTTTTAAAGAAGTTGACAAATCCAATGACAATATATATCACATAGCTGCATGTTTTGGATCAGCTGAAGTGTTTCAATTGATATTATCAACAACGGAAAAAGTAACATCATCAGATGAATATAGAAGAATTCTTAAAACTTTAGGACATAATAATCAAAATATTTTGCAATCCGCAGCTAGTCATAATGACTCAATAGCTTTTCAGGACTATATCTGGAATGAAATTCGATTAAAATTGGATTCACAAGAAGTATTAGACATGATAAGACATACGGATGATAATGGAAATAATGTTCTTACAACTTCTATTAACAGAAAGTCAATAGTTTGTGTTGTTGACAAGATATGGAATCAAATTAAGTGGACATTTAAGAATGATAATTGCGAGTTAATGAATTACGTCAGCCAAACTAACAGCAATGGCAAAAATGTCTTGCATGTCTTGATGGAATCAAATGATGAAAATAAATTGATATTTCTTTTGACTGAATTTGTTAATTTTCCACAATTTAAAACACTTATCAGCTCCAAAATTGCTATTAACAACAATAGTGTTTTCCACACAGCTACAATATGTGATAATATCAATTTCCATAAAGTGTTTTGGCAGATTTTGTTAAATTATTTTGAAAATAGAGATGAGCTATTGAACTTAATAACAAGTAAAAATAAGGAAGGCTTCAGCTTTATTTATCTTTTAATTTCTCACGACAGATTCGAGATAATTGAGCTTATATTTAAAAGATTAAAGGAATACTTTACAAATGATCAGTATCGAAAGTTTTTAGGATTAAACAATCATGGATTTGGATATAATTACTTACAAATTGCATTCGTTACATCAAAAAACATAAAAACTCATCAAACTGTATGGAAATTGTTTCAAGAATCTTGCGAGTCTGTTGATGAATTTTTGAAACTTCTTAACAATACTGACGGACATAATCATAATTTGTTACATCTTATAGCGTTATTTGGATCGAAAGAATCTTTAGAATCGATTATTAATGAACTGGAAAAAGTTGCAACATACGAGAATATTAAGATGCTTTTGAGTACAACTGGTTTAGATAGAATGAACATTCTGCAATTATGTGCAACAAAAAATAAATCCTTAGATTTTCTTAAATATTTATGGAATGTCATTGAAAATTATTTCGACAAGGAAGACATTTTAAGCATGCTTAACAAACGTACTTATGAGTTCGAAAGCAACATCTTACAAATCGCTGCTGAATACAGTTCTAAAGAGATGCTCGAATTTTTTGGAATGAGACGAGAAGATATTTCTTGGAACCTAAGGAAGTAAAGCGACACGATGACAACGTTTCGACTTGGCAGAGAAAGTTGGGAGATCCTCGTCGAAAATTAGTAACATATAATTATGATAAATTTAAAGCTTTATTGCTACAAAAAGACAAGAATTCATTCACATGAGTTCATTCATATATTTTATAATTAAAAGCAACAACTCAGATAAACTTGAATTTATCCTCAATAAATCCAAACAAGACAGTGAAATTTATCAAGAAATTCTCAACACAAAAGAATTTCAAGGAAGAAATCTGCTTCAAGTAGCTGTTTCACTATCAAATGACATCAAAGTTCATCAACTTTTAAAGGAAGCCATTCATGAATATTGTAAAACAGACGCTAAATTCTTTGAATTCCTTCAAGAAGTCGATCAAAGGAATCTTAGCACTTTTCATCTTATAGCTTACTATGCATCAGCAGAAATCTTTGAATATTGGTTTAAAGTTCTAGAAGAAATTGCAACTTTTGGAGAAATTCAGATAATTTTGAATAAACCTTGGAATTGTCCTGGATTTAGGGATGAATCTTTTTTTGAAATTGCTGCAAAACGGAACAAATCATTCGAAACTTTTCAAACATTATTGAAAATGATTAAAAAATATTTCAATTCCTTTGAAATTTTCGATATGCTGACACCGGATGATAAGAATCATTTAAAGACTACAATTGAAGAAAGTCCAGAAGAAATTATTAAAATAATATTTGAATTCTTTAAAGACATAAGCATTAATGAACAAAGTATAATAGTTCATTGCCTGAAACATTTGGACAGCAACGGCAGAAATATCATTCACGATCTAATCGACCAAAAATGTGCTAAAAAGTTGACATTCATTTGGACGGAATTGAAAAATTTTTACATTTCACAAAATTCATTTGATGATTTTAAGAATCTTTTGAGTCAAGGAACTTCAAATAACAATTTTAATGCTCTTCAGTTTGCTGCATTCTGTGATCAAATTGAGTTTCATGAGACTCTTTGGATACTGATTTTGAGTACATTTGAAAGTCAGGAGGAACTTAAGAATTTATTTCTTCAAAAGATCAAAAAATATGGATTTAATTTTGTACACATGATAGTTGCCTATTCATCAGCAGAAGTCATTCAATTGACATTTAATAAAATTAAAGACAATTTTAATGATGAACAATTTAAGGAAATCCTCAAATCACGAGGAGATTTGAAGCATAATTTACTACATCTAGCTCTGTGGAAGCTAAATGACATAAAAACTCATCAATTTTTATGGAAACTTTATCAAGATTTTTACAAATCTAATGATGAATTGCTGAAATTTCTCTGTGGAGTCGACGATCAAAACAATAACTTTTTTCACATCGTGTGCAATTCAAATGAAGACATGCTTAAACTTTTGATTAAAAAACTGAGGAACAGTGTAACAATCGATCAAATTAGGTCAATTCTATCGAAATTGGACCAAAAGAATCAAAATTTTTTACAACAAGCCTTCCAGCGAGATATATCTAAAGAATATTGTCAAAATTTATGGATCCTGCTTGATGAATTTTTCACTCCTTTGGAAATTCTTGAAATTTTCAATAATCTTGATTTTAATGGAAATAATTTATTAACTAATGTGATTCAGATTGATTCTGCAGATGTTATGGCTGTTATTTTTGAAAAAATGGAAACAATTTTGACTGCAAATGGATTCTATTATTATTTAATGCACATTAATAAGCTTGGACATAATATTCTTCATACTTTAATTGAAACAACTAAGCCAAATAATCTAAAAAGTATTTGCAATGCCATAAATAATAGGTTTCCATCTAAAGATTGTGTGAAGGAACTAATCGTTCAAAAAACGACAGATAAACAAGAAAATATTCTTGAAATAACCTCAAAATACGTTGATGTTGAATTCCATCAAGTCTTGTGGGAGCTATTGTTGAATACTTTTGAAAATCGAGAAGAATTGAAGAACTTAATCATTCAAGAATCAAGCAACTATACTAGTTTTATTCAAAATATTGTTAAATCACCTAAATCAGACATTATCATATTTACATTTGATAAAATTAAGGACAATTTTAATCCAGTTCAGTATGAAGAAATAGTAAAATCAATTGGATATCATAATAGAATTCTACTTCAAAAATCTGTATGCTTTTCAAAAGATATCGACTGCTTTCAAGCTGTATGGACAATTTTTCGAGATTTTTGCGAATCTAATGACAATTTTATGGAACTTCTTCAACATGTTGATGCTTCAAATTGTAATTTTATTCACAATGCTGCTGCATTTACAACAAAAGAAATATTTGAATTTATAATCGACGAACTTGAGGAAATCACAACACATGAAGTCATCAAGAAACTTTTAAGCTCATTTGGTCTTTTTAAACGAAATATCCTTCAATTGGCAGCAGCACAAAACAAATCAAAGGAAATGCATGAATATTTATGGAGAATTGTTAAAAAATATTATAATATATCAGAAATTGTCGAAATGATTAGGTACACTGATGAAAAAGGACTGGATCATTTGAATATTGTAACTAATGAAAATACAAAGGAAATCCTTCAATTTACAATCAATCAAATTCTAATTTTTAAAACCGGTCCTTCACTTTATACGTTCGCTCTTTAGAGGATTTTCAACCTCTACTTTTCAACTATTCCGAACATTATGCAGAAAATAAAAGCAATTAATAGCACAAAAACTTGATTTTTTAAATTTCATCAATATTTCAGTCAAATTTCAGTCGAAAAAAGGCATAAAATTCAAAAATATTATCTTAAAACTTCTTCTCACTTCCACACATGCATTATGGCAGGAAGTCACGTGCTGCTTATAATTTAGAATTTTATTAGGCCTTTTATGTATGCCATGAAATGAAAATAAGAGCATAATGGATGTAAGAAGAATTCAATGGAAATAGAATAATGAGTTTTTCTGTGAAAATTCAGCAAGAAAAAGATTCCGTAAATTTAATTTCAAATAAGCCTTCCAGACACACATTTTCATATGGCATAGAATCACATATGTTTGAACTTAACAAAAGGCTTCATTGCCAAAAAAACTTAATAACATTCATTAACCATCCCCATATGTAGTTTAGTATTTCTGGGAAGTGACATCCATATATGAGTTAAGTGTGAGTTAATTAATGATGTAATCATTAGTAGATATAAACACAAATGTGTGCCTACATAATTAGTCATTGTTCTCGAGTGCTTCCATGTTTTTTATTTGTTTTATGCTCACTCTATAGCATTCTGTTTTTTGTGGGTTGCCTACCAATTTAATGAATGTGATATACATACACACAGCAATGCAGGTAGACTCAATTAGGATAATGTGACATTTAAGTTTGGAGTTGGCAGATAAGAAAATGATTTTTAAAGGCTTGTGACTGTTTGTGATTTTGGGATAAATTGGGATTGAATCTGGTTGTGAAAATGATGATTAATTTCAGAGTTTCTCAAACTTTTTGAATTTTGGGACATTTTTGGCGTCTGATTTGATGGAATTTCAATGTTAACTATCGTGTTGCAGCATGCCATGGACATAGGCAGAAGCATTATGAGAAGTGAAGTGTTGGGAGGAAGTTTTGGAGAAAAAACCTTATTCAAAAAAGACGGGTTTGACCTTAAACCTGCCCCATCGTTACCCTTCTGTCTTAATTTGTGGTTTTAGGCTGAGGCTGAGACTTATCATTTTCAAATTGATCTTGATTTCAAACTTTTAATCAAATTCAACCACCACCTTCCCCATCCCTGAGATGCCCCAGCAACACACAGCATCATATATTACTATTACTAATGTCCCTCAAAACTCCATTAACAATTCCCTGAACCTTAAAAAAAATAAAGTAATTAAATAAAAAAGCTTTCAACTTTCTCTACATGCTTACAAAATGACACAAATTACATTTTCCATAAATTAAAGTTGAATTTTATGTGCCGTAAAGTTTGTAAGTATTCGCTTACTTCAACATGAATTCACTTTATGGTCTGAAACCTTATGAAAAACAACTTATAATTTAATATAATTGAATTTTCATGAAATGTCAGTGACTGAGCATAAAGACAATGATAACATTACACACATTAATGATGTCTGATGTTTCTTGGAAAATTAATCATGGTTTAAAAAGCTCTTACTGCTTATTTTGCCCCCTTTCATTGTCGTTCTCGGAACCACATAATAAGTTTTATGTGCAATGACTGTTTTTTCATTTTATGATGAAATTTTATGGGAAAATAAAATGGCTTGTCATCATCCTACTCAAAATGATCTTAAAGATGGGCAAGTGACCTTTGTTTAATTTTGGTATTATCATTCTCGGTAATGCTTTCAATCTTCTTTAAGTATTTTTTTTTTTTTGTATTTTTTATTCAGCTGACCTTTAGTCCTAACAGGAAAATAACGTACGCTGAGCAAATTCATTTCTTTGAACGTACTAAGTTATAGAGGTGTAATCAGAGATCTTAAGAAAGGGATGGGTATGGATTTTGAAACTTTTTGTCTGGATATCAAATTTAGGAGATATTTTTGGGATTTCTTCCCGAAAAACCCCAGCAAGATGAGCTCACCCGATCGACACTGAAATTTATCATCACGGCGAATTAGTATACTTAGAACCAAGTGACAACCAAGTCTTAGGTCTAAGTATAATACTAACTGTCGCCGTGGTCGCAACATTTTGTCACGAACAAAGTATGCGAAGCATTCTTACTGTTATGAGCATTTTAACGTTCAAAGCAATTTTTGAACGTTTCTTGGTTTTATGCTTACTGAGTATGTAATCTGACATTGTAGATGATATAAGTCCACGTGCGATAAAGAACACTTGAAAGAAGGCTATTGTGTTTGGTATTGGTAATTGACAGACCAAGTAGGCAGAAGCCAGTAATAGAGCTAGCATTAGACCATCTGAGTGAAACCAATGATCGCAATTGATGTGCACGGTCAGGGAATTAAGTAAATAATGCTGGATTTGAGATCTATCATTTTTAAATTGATCCTGAATTTCAAACATAAACTTTAATCAACTGATGACGTATGGAATAAGTACTAAGAAGTATATGCTCTTGATTTGACACTTTCTATTTTTAGTATGTAGAGTATTTCAAAGTTAAGGAATTATTAAAGACGCACAATAATGAATGAAACTCATTAGACAGTCATCAGATATCCCCAAAGATTAAATTACAATTTTTCTCCGACCGGGACGCACTAAATGTTGTCCGGACGGTAGTCAGGGTGACATCATAATTACAAGTAAGGGTTGGCGGATGTAAAACACTTAGGAGTCACTTAGAAGACGTTCAAAATCTAATGCAGATAAATTTCACTTGGTTCTAACTATATTGTTCATTTAACTGCCTTCTGAAAATCATTTAAGTCTGTCCCGATCGGGTCTGATGCGTATCATCACTAAATAATGTGAAAACATTAAAATGCGCATTAATTATCCCATTCATCTTTCCCATGGTCCGTTATTCTGATTTTATTTTTCTCATCAAAAAAGAATCCCAAAATTAAAATGTGAAACAAGAGCTAAAAATGTTCATTTTTACGATTTCGATCCGTCATGAAATTGACTTTTCTCCTTGGGCAATTAATACTTAAAGATAAGAAAAAAGTTTTACGACTTAATTCTTTCAGTTCCATTGATGCTTATAAATTTTTATGAGAACTCTATTTTTAGCACCAAGTCTGCAACACGACGTAAGCACAAAGTGGTATATAAAAGTTCCTGCTCAGCGAACCGTGACTGATTTTGTTTTCCTTTTTCTTTGTTTTTGCCTTTCATGAGACTCGATATCAGATGCGTAAGAGTATTTACGAGTAAAGAGGATTGTTTACATAAAAGTGAATATTTATTCCAGGAAGGAAGTTGAGCAAGAGTACGGCAAAAATTTTATTTAGCCTACATAAATTGTTGGAAAATCCTTTTGTTGTGTAGTCGCACGTATAAATTCATTAAAAAGATTCTGTAATTTGGCCACAGGATGAAATTCAACTTGAAAGGTCATTTGACTATGAATTTATTGAGCAATATTGTCTACAAATTAAGTCCTTTATGGATAAAAATTCACAATTGGAATACAAAAGTAGGAATAAATTCATCTACAGTAATTTCCTCAGGTACCAGCATTCAATTGTTGTCGGAAATGTCTAAATGTACATTTATTAACATACAAACTATCCTTTTTTGTTCTTCTCACGAGATATAAAATGAGGAAGAAAAGAAGCCCGAGCAGCACATATTGAAATGCCTTGAAACGTTACGAGGATGATGACCCGAGTTACTTAAATTAAGAAGGGTCCTCTTCGGAGCTTAAAGTAGCTCAAATGACAATCATATGGATGCCAGATTGGTGTAGCATCCATTTTAGGGCGACACAAATAAATGAGGCTGTCTTCAGATTGAAACTTAGAAGCTCCGTAGTTCGCCAAATGGAAGCCAAATCCATGTGGAGCCTTAAAAGCTACTTGGTAGAATCTTCTTAATTTATGTTACTAGAGAATATGTCACAACGTATCTTCTAATGCTCCACATGGATGTGGCGAAGCCTTCTTCATTTGTGTTACTTGAAGAGGCAGCAGGAAACTTAGAACAAATCGGCAGCCACATGCACTTTGCGAAAACAGTCAAATTGCCCAAGTACGACTTGATTCTAAGTATCCAGACATCTCGTCACAGTCGTGGCAACAATTCAACATGCCACGATCGGGTAAAGTTCATTCAGAAAAAAATTCAAATATTCAAGGAAATAAGAATGAACGGACGAATGTAAGGATGAAAATGTTCTGGATGGTCTCTCATTCTCCTACTCATTCCCGATAAATTTACCTTTACATTTATAGCATTACATAACCAAAAACATTCATTTTATTACCTCAAATAATTTTCTATGTGACTTACATTTTTCATGCAAGCAAGCAAGTCGGAAATCAGAATGAAAATGAGAGAGAATGCAAAAACAGAATAAATATATATGAATGTGGGTTGAGGATGGAAGAATAGTAAATTTTATTTATATAGACATACACATTGGCATGAGAAGGAAAAAGGGAAAATATTAGGTGGAAATGAAAATGGTGTGTCGCGTTGATAGCAATTCAAGGACTTTTGAACTGCTGACGTCAATAAAAAGAAAAATATATTTATCGCATGGCTTTTTATTACAACATTCCAGTCATTCTGTGATATCTTTCATTAACAATTTCTTGTTAAAGTTGAAACGGACAAGGAAGGAAGCAAGAAGGAAGAAAAAATTCAATTTTAACTTCGATTATTTTTTGATTCAATTTTATATTATCTGATTTTTTATCCAGGTAACTGGAAGGCTTGAGCTGTTTTGTCGAGAAACTCATTGCTTGATTAGAATCGTCGATGTAAAAGACGTGGAGTGGAGAAGTTGATGAGGTTAACGATCTGACTTGGTGACTGACCAAACGTCAAGTTTATCACATTCCCGTGGTACTTCCTGTTTTTGCTAAGACCATCGTTGGCTATCAAAGCTATTCCTGATGGAGGTTATTTGATCTTTGAAAGACCTTAGCCAAATGGAGCAAAATGTCCCTCAAAATGAAGAGAGTGTTTAGTTGTCAAACAGGGGTCAATGGTTAATGATTCTATTTCAATTTATATCATGTTGCCTAATTTTTAGTTCCCGCCATTAAACTTGTACACTTAGAAGAACCAAAGTATCTAAACTTCCGAAAAGTCACTAAATCAGTGATGGGATTCGAACCAGGGAGTTCAAAATTAAACACCTCCTTTTGTGACTTACACCTTGATAAGTAAGCTATCAAGGCACTTTTGCTTCTTTGAATGATCTCTACCATTTCCCCCATCCCTTCATACACCTCTAATTCCAAATGTTCGCTACATAAACCAGCATTTCATTCCTTTTTAGATTTAACAAAAGAAACTAAATTCTGCTTTGTTATAAAGAGCATTAAACACGCCTACAGCTATCAGCCTAGTCATTTAAGTCCTTTTTAACGCACACTGGGTGGGCTTTAACATGACACAAAAAAGCAAAAAATTTAATATTTTTCATGCAGGTTGAGTGGAACAAAAAAAAAATCTCGTAAATTTATGTACTACCTTTAAGCTCTTCCGTACAGGCTTGTGACTGGAAATGGTGAAATGCAATAAACACACAGTCGAAATCGATAGAAATATTGTACATTTGTGTAAAGAATTGCTGGATTATTTTAGCCTCTTACATGAGTTTTGTTTAATGCTCGCTACGTTACTTGTAATCCGATTTCGAATTTAAATCGAAAATTTATTTATGAGGATTTCGTGCATTGCATTGCTGGTTAAATGGTGATGGTAAAAAGATTTTTGTTGGATTTTCAGGATGATTTTAAAGGATATGTATTGGAATTTAAAAGAAAGAGATAAAAGTGGTTGTGCATAAATGACGATCATATGCTTTATTTTCAGGCGTTAGCATTTTCATACTTAGAGCATCAAGAAGCTTCAAATTCTCAAATTTCAGTTCAGGATCGAGACATATTATTAGCATTAGTTAAAAACTGCCATCTTGGTTAACGGGATTGTACCCGATTCCCGAAATTCGATAACTCGAAGTTCATCGGTTCGAATCCAAAATTTTCAATTTTTAGAATTTTTTTCTGAAAAAATGTCTTTTAATTAATAATTTAAAACTAATGTGTTTATATACATTATTCATTGTATATTTAATCAAGTTGCAATTTCTCAACAAAAATTTCAAAAATTTGGATAAAAATTACGAATATTCCCGTTCCCGAAGTTCCGTTCCCGTTCCCGATCCCGAAATTTCACGGGAACGGGAATGCAACCTACATTAGCATTTAGTTCTGCTGGTTGTGAGGCAATTGGCTAAGATTCGGTAACTGGAAGGTCGTCGGTTCGAATCCGATCATTTCAACCTTAGGTACTCTTGCAAGTTCTGCAAATTTTAAAGTGCGTAAGACCTCATTAACCCTGCAATGCACCTTAAGTTACGATTCGTGTGAGTGAGATTCGACAAGATAATCCGACATCCAGATACTAGTATCTTCTTGTAGATATACCTAACAGTCTAGATAAATTTTGTGCCAAATGCCTCAAAATTACATCCACGAACTATGTTTCTTAACATGAATGGCGAAATAAGAAAAAGAGCTTCGAAAATTACTGGCTTGACTTAGGATTGAACTCAGTACCTTTGACACGTAAGGCCAACGCTCTACCACTTACACCACATATGCCATTCCACCGCTTCCTTCTACCTTTAATATTACACATCATAAATGAGCAATCCCCAAATTATTGCTAGTCTTTAAGAATGAACTTCGAACAATTTTTTCATGTTCCTTGCCCCAATTCCAAAAACGGATGCCGAACGTTCTGCACAGAATACTAAATACTTTCCTAACGTTAAGTGAAGGGAAGCAAATTGAGTTTCTTATTTTTTTCACGCATGCTGTGCTGCTTTGGTAATTTTTAGGCCAATTTTCTGATAGCATAGAATGTTATGTACAATAAAGAAGTTACACAGCCAATTGTGAAACAATAAAGCCTCTTTTATGGTAGATGCCATACAAGAATGATGCAGGATAAAGGTTATTCAACTCAAATGCTCACTAGGCAGGTTGTTTAATGACCTTAATGCAATGCCACACAGTTGATTAAATTTCATGGACTATACTGAATAAATTGTTCAAATCCTTGATTAAATCATCTGTAAAATTATGGCTATGCATTTCAATGACTCGATATAACCTCAAATTATCAATATAGCACAAACTGCACAATTTAATCTACCACAAAATCTCACCTAAATTTATAACATTTTCGTATTTCCATTTGGGTTACTTGGTCGAATATGCCACACATAAGAGGATTATTTTTAATGCAAATTGCTTCATATCAACTAGTTTTATGGAAATAAGAAGTTTTTTAGCTCTCACTTACTAAGCCACAATTTTAAACGTGATTATTCTCACACTTGTCTTGATTCAAGCATGTTGGTCTATATGAGGGGTGAGCAACCACAGCACACAGTTTGAACGACACTAGTGTGCCACGGGACACATTTTGAGCAATATCAGTTTGTCGCACACACAGCTTGAACAACATTCGTGTATCGCGACGATTTGCACAACATAAGTGTGTCACGAAACGCAGTTTGAATAACACAAATGTGACACGGCACACAGTTTGAACAACACAAGTGTGTCACGGCACATAGTTTGAACAACACAAGTCCGTCACGGCACATAATTTGAGCAACACAAGTGTGTAACGCAAAATGTGGGCAACACTAGTGTGTCACAGCATACAGTTTGGGTAACACAAGTGTGTCACGGCACACAATTTGAGCAACACAAGGGTGTCACGGCACATAGTTTGAACAACACAAGTGTGTTACAACACACATGAACAACAGTAGCGTGTTGCGCAACATAGTTTGAACAACACTGCCATAAATCATAAGTAAACAAGCTAAATGAAGAATAAGAATGAATTTATTGTTTTAATTTCGAGCATTAATCATCTCAATAAATGTATTAATACGTTCCTGAAGTAGCATCCAAAAATAAATAAATTTATCTGAATTTTCTCTCAAAAGGAAATGTTTACATCAGCAATAAAGCTGTAAAAATAAACAAACTTCTTCTATTCTATATCAACAATGCTTAATGTTTACTTTTGCGTTTTGCTGAACATACTTTTATTAAGTGCGGATGATGATTCTCATATTATGTCGACCGATGTTGCCTCTTGAGAGCATTGCAACACTAAAAATATATTTTGGCTTCCTTTATTGAGTCGAATAAATTCGAATTATTTACAATCGGTAATAAAAGATCAATGACCCGGCCATAAACTTTTATTTTTCATATAAAGTCTAGAACACGCGACGAGGAATTAAAAGGTCAAAGGAGAAGCAAAACGGTCATAATAACTGTGGATATAACAAACTTCTTGACTTTTATTGTGTTTATTTATAAATATTTTATACCACACAGTAGTCATATGTATACATAGTTATAAAGCATTTATTAGGGATTGTTTGGATATTGGCGCAATAACCATTGAAGGCACTTTGTAACCATTTTGTATTAGAATTTTGTCAATTGAACGACGAATTAAATTCCCAATTCGCAAACAATTTCCATCAAATTTTATAGAGTCACTCGAAACATATTAGGAGGCCGTACTGGAGAGTTTATTACTATGATCATTCATACGAAGAGGAGGAAGGGATTGAGAGCTGAAATTAACAGACTTCGATGTCCAGCATACCATTAGAAGCTAGCTCCAGAAACCTAGAAGCTCCAAAATAGCTAACAGAAAGAAGCTGAGGCTAAACTACTTCATAGAGGCCCTAGCTTGGCCCTAGTCACACTCCTTCGCCAACTCTATTTAAACCAAGAGAAGAGCATTCCTAATGTATTAAAGTTAAAGGATTTTCAAACCACATGGCAACAGCTTTGATGTCATAAAATTTTTTTGTACCATCAGAACTCTTTATTATGCTCATAAATTATTCAATATTGCTTTTTTACGATACCCCCGAGGATAAACAGGATTTGAATGAACAACATAACATTACCAATATGTATTTTAGACATTTTCGATGTTTAAAAGCGCTCAAGCCATTTCCATGTTTACACAGCAACTCACTCTTTACTTTTCATGACTATTAATGACGTCATTTGTTTAAAATAAAATAAAGCGAATTCGAGTGAGGAACTTAATTTATTCGCATTCAATTATCACATTGTGACAGGATTGTTATACACAACAATATGCAGCAACAACTACGAAGAAGAATCCAAAAGTCGCTTAGATTGTTATTTATTCGTTAGGAAAAGTTTTTGGAAGAATAAGAATACGAAAAAAATTATTGAAAACAGTAATGAAATGAAAATTTATGGAACCAAAAATTATGTAGGCTGCTCGGTGCAGGAGGTATTCAGAAGGGGCTTAGGGATTTATCTTCATTTGGCCCACTTCAAATCACAACTTCGCCCCTTTTTGAAAAAGAAACTTCACTTTGTCTTGATTCTACCCTCAATTTTTCCATTCCAATGCAAACGTTCCCACTTGGCTATGCCGGCCTAAGCTATGCTTGGCCAGAACTAACACCCCAGCTATGCCAGGCCAGTCTTATAAACCTGGCTATGATAGTTAAAACCTACCTCCTGGCTATACCAGACCACGCTCCTACCCTTTCTAGTTCAGGTCAGGTCTACCCTGCAAGCTAAAATGAGCCAGTCCTATCATCCAAGCCAGGCCAAGCCTACCGTTCTGGCTAGACTATGTCAGGCTAAGCCTTCCCTTCTGGCTTTGCTAGACTAGACCTACCCTTTTGGTTATGGTAGACCAAGCCTATCCCCCTGCTTATGTCAGACTAGGCCTATCTTCTGGCTGCACCACTGCTACTGTGATTCCGATATTTTTACATTTAATATAAATCAAAAAATTTCACAAACGCAAACGAAAGATGAAAAAAAAATTTTTTTCCTATAAAGTTCAAAATTAATTGAGAATTAGAATCGGTTAATAATGTAAAGCCATGGCAACGCAAACATAAACGAGTTATAAAAATAAAATGCTAAATATTTTGTAGGTAGGAAGTTTATTGCCACGATTAAGGCTCGAAAAGGTAGTTTTTTTTATTTTATTTATTTTTACATCCTTCACAGCCGTTACTTGGCACACATACATTATCGTCTACAACCTGCGATGAGATTTATCGACCAAAAACAAAATGTCCCCCCAATGGAGATTAAATGCATAAAATAAAGAATAAAGAATGAGCTTAGACGTCTATAATTATTCGTACATAAAGGAAACTTTATATACGCTATTTGGGATGTACGTATCGTAAGTTAAATATTTGCTTGAAGTGGACGTCGGATGGAGAATATATAAAAATATGGAATGAAAAAATTAGGGGAATTTTGTGCTCTCAGATTATACAGATTAAAGTGTTTTGAGGAAATGCATGCTGATGTGCTTACTAAAATAGGAAAGTGACTTTAAAGAGAAATGAATTTTTATGCCTTATTTTAATAAGACAGTGGCCAACCTTTGATTTTTTGTGGCACACCTTGTGTTTAAGTCTCAATTACACTGCACACGGGGATCCAGTTTACCTTATGTTGTTTTCTTTGTACATGTTGATTTCGGGAATGGTTGGTTGTAAGCTCTACTATCCCTAGTCTGATTGTGAGGCTGCCATCCTTCAGACAAGGTGGTTTGGATAGGCTTTTCTTCTATACATATCCCGGCACATAGCTCGATCGCCATCGGTGTATTTAGCGATATCAGGGAATGTCACAAGAAGGTATACACTTGACATTTGATCAGCTTCGGAATCAGACTTCGGCTTCCCAAATTCCCCTGCATACGGGGATAAGGTTCATGGAATTTGCAAACATATTTGGTAGCACGCAGATTGCCCGTCATTGCAATAATGCATTGACTGTTCGTAACCTTAACTATTCTAAGGTTTTAGAGGTAAATGTACACTTTCCCATAACTACATTCATGTGGGATTTGAACCTTTGTTTTTTCGATAACATGAGATCTAGCGCTAATACCTACTAAGCTACCGTGGGTTGGTATGGCAATTAATGACTAGACAGTAATCTAATTTTAGAGAATAGAACTTACGACTTCACATTAGAGAATTTGAAGACTTTCGACTTTGTTGTCTGCTTTATTGGCCGCATAGCCATTGCACTAGCAGATTTACGTACATATATGCCAGAAACTCTGTTTCCACACAGACTATAAATATTCTGTTTAAATATTTACATCCATAATACCAGAAAACTCAAGAGTCAGTCGACACAGAAGCTAAAATATTTTTATAACAACATATTCCTATCGATTTTATTAAATACCAATTCCGTATTCAAGAGACATACTGAAATCAATAAAATACTTCAGTAACGCATGTCTTATGTATGTTCATATGCAACAGCCTCAATAAAAATCCTATATTAATAATTCAAATCGATTTGTGAATAATTAAAAATCACAAGTGGTGCAGATTTCACCATAAAAATGGCAAAGCATACACGCAATGTGGAACTCAATAATCTCCAGCTCCTATGAGACTGATTACCTTTGTAATGGTTGACACTTATTCACATGAAATTTAAGACATGTGCGTTAATGTTATCACTTCCATGGAAAAAAGCTCTCTTCATTGTTGTGTCATAAAAGAAGAAGAAGAAGTAGGAATAGGAAATGTTCACATCTGTTTACGATCTCAAATAACTTGTCACAAGTATGAAACACGTATGTGTGAAGGAATCCGAAATATTTGCCAATCGTGTTGAAATTTAATGAGTTTTTTTTTCTGTATCATTGAGGCTTTACAAGAGATAAATATGCTACTTAAGGCATTCTCGGAAATTAGATTACTGATTTTGAATCTTCGTGTATTTCTTGTTGTTCTTCTCATAATTTATTCATCCTAATGTTTGATGTAAATTTTTAGGGAGCACATCCTATTTTTAGATTCAGGAGAAGTTGTTTTGAGTCATGCATGAGAAGCTTCTTTTTAGTTGAATATTTTATTAGAATTTCTCTAACTGACAAAGTGTATGCTCTTGAAAGCCTGATTGTCCCTAATAATACTACTCTTATTCAGCTCCTTAGAGCACGTTCTTTGCCTGCTAGAGCTAAGTTCCACAAAGGAGCATAATTACTGTGTGGAAGTAAGTAAATACAGCCAACTAGGGGTGTCGATTACAAATCCCAAGTATTTGGGATTTGGGGTATTTTGTAAGGATTTGGGGTACCCCAAATACTTGGGTTTTCAACCCAAGTACTTGTACAAATCTTTATAAAATAGAATTTGGCCTATATTATTATATTTCTTCATATTATCATTTTTTTAGTTTTTCAAAACTTCATTGTTCATCAATATTTTCATAAATATTTGGTTAGAAAAATCTAGGGCTGCTGATGGGCATTTTTTTGCTAACCCGTTAGTTGGTTAATTTTAAGATAATCATGGTGAAAATTCCATTAACGAGACTCTTTCAATTTATTGTAGGAAAATTGAGGCAAAATCTTACAATTTTCTATGAATTTTCACTCCGATATAGGAAATTTAAGGTAAAAAGCTATAATTTTTCAGGATTTTTTACATTTTTAAGAAAATTCAGACTAAAAATTGCTATTTATAAATTATAACTTCCTAAAAAAAATCATGATAAAGGTTCACATTTTCAAGAGTTTTATACCCTATTTGAGAAAATTAAGGTGAAAAATAGCAGTTTTAAGGAATTTAAACAAAATTTAAAATAGTAAATAACAATAAATGGTTGAAATTTGAATTGCATCTGGATTCGTAGGTCTAAAACCTTGGAAAACGCGCTTATTTATAATGAAATTTTGTTCTTCTTGAGGATTTGGGATTTGTACAAGTACTTGGGGGTCCTGGGATTTGGGTATTTGGGATTTGTACAAATCCTGAAAACCCAAATAATCGACACCCCTACAGCCAACTGTGTATTACCCTGTCCAGGTGCATTTACCCTGGCTTTAATTCCTTACTTCCTTACTGTAACCAGCGATTCCAGTCTTCGACAAATCATGAGTTCTTAAATTAATTTAATAATCCACATATACTGTTAAATTAAGCATTATTAGCATTAAAAATCATTTAAGGAAGTCAACTATTATGTCAAAATACTTCCAGGCTACTCACCTGATACACAAACTTATCTTATAAACAACTTAATTTACCTTTGATTATCTCATTGACACCAGCTGACTCAAAATTAAATTAATATTTTTACAGCACATGGCAACTTTATTATTGTCGTTTAGGTCAGCAAAATTGAACAACAAAAAAGTTCGAATCGATTCTAAAAATAGAAATCGAGCGAAGTTTGCCCTTCAAAATTGGTCATTATATTACGTAACAGCTCCTATAAATGAGTACATCCAAAAGTCATAAAAGTCAATAATTTTTCTCCAGGCCAGAACACATGCTCTGCCACATAAAATACTCAATAATTCAAAAAAATAATTTTTATTCCTTTTTTTCTTTTCCTTCCTTTTCAACATGTACCCATTGTGTCAATGCCCAACCAACAATGTGAAAACTGGAAATAACAGAAAATTGAAAAGCCTTTTTTAAAAGCTGTTTCAGATACATTAGGTGACCGTTACACAGAGAATGTTGAAGGAATTTATAAAATCACAATAAAGTTTGTAATTGAGACTCTCGTTGAGGGCTTCGAGAACGGACGTAAGAATCAAAATCACTTAGGTAATAAAGGTGTAAATTCAACTTGTAATAGTAATGTTAATGGTGCCAATAATACAACAACAACAACAACAACAAAATGGTGATACTAGCTGTAATTCAACAACAAAATCTAATGATGCATCATGAGCATAAGATGACATAGAAGTGATACAGTTATAATGATCATCATTCACTATCTATCTATTCATTTTGATTACAAAAACTCGACTATTCATTTCTATTCACACTTTTTTGTCTGATTGAAGAGGGGGATGGAAATGCTAGGGAATGAAAATGGACTTTTTGATGAATTGACTTAAGTTATTTGGTAATTAATTAGATACTCCATGTTATAAGAGACTGACCAAGCTACAGGTATTTGGTTTAGTTTTTCGTAGACGTAATTGCTAAAGACTTGGCTTTAAAAATTTATCGATTGTCATGTTATTAAAGAGGAGCCAGAGACCTGTCTGGTTATTAAAGATCTAGAGTTCGAAGTCAACTCGGATTTTGTAAGAAAAATTGAATTTAAGTCAACTAGACTTCGAATAAAATTCAAGTCAATTTCAAGCTATGTTTGAATCATATTCAAGTGCATCTTCATGGCAATGACTTTGTAAAAGCATACATTATGGAGCATTGATGAAGGACAAATGACTGTCATGTGACGATTTTTCGAAAAACGGCTATAAAACGGACATTTGACCGTCATCACAATGTCTTGACAAAAGCTTTCACTACATCTTCGTTATGATGTGCCGTTATGATGTGTCGATCGAGATATGTAATTGAAATGAAACGTACAGCTTTATTCGGTAAGCTACAGACAGTAATATCTTCAAAGGAGAAATTCATGTACGACTACAAACCGAATGTCGAATTTTAAGTGTAATGGTCTAGCGAATCCTCACTCATTAAACTATAATCAACCGCAAAGCTGCCTTTCAGTAAGTCAAAGCAGATAAGTCGGTAAATCGATCCAAAATTCGCCTTTAGACCGGCATGACTTTAGACATACACATGTGTTGAAAAAAAGCATGCTTTGAGTATACTCATTAATATGAGCATGTTTTTTGTATGTTAGGGGACTATGCTAAAGTCACTTACTTACTTACTTCGCTGGCCGTACAGATCAATTGTGATCCATGACCTCTCTCAGATGTCGCCTATAACTGTTTTTATCGCCGGCTTCCGCCTGCCAATTGCCTATACCAAATGCAATGCTGTCTCTAAAAGGCTAGTAATCCATAGAATCAAAAAAATGTGACTTTAGAGCCAAATTACCAATGCTTGATTTCGATAGCCAATATTGAACATCTAAATATTGTTACAAATATGTATCAATATTTCAATTTAAGTCAGTTAAGTACATACCATAATTTTTTTATACCAAACGAAAGGTTTGAGCCTTATTTAATATAAAAAACAAAATTAATTTTATGAAATACACAACATTTTCATTCTCTAGCTCTTAACCCCTTTTTCTAATACGATTTTCTTTAATAATATGCGAGGAACAGAACATGCCATGTCCGCATTATTAGATATATGATGAGCAGCCAAAGGCAATGAAGAGAAATAATTGAATTATTCATGGAGTGATAGCACAAAAAAATAAACCATTACATTTTTTTATATATACACACACATATAGTGGATGGAAGTCAGTAAAATATGTGTAAAAGAACCACCTTTTAAGGTTAAAATTAAATATAAATGTCCTTTTATTATTAGAAGCTTTATAGTAAGTACTCGATGTACTTAACATCATTAACAACCCGGACATGATAAATTATAGAAGATTTAAATTAAAATATACATAAATGGGAATTTTATACATGAGAACTTACATGGAAATAACAAGTAACACGTATGATGAGATAAAAGAATAATTATATTAATAAAAAAAAAGAAATTATTGTCTATGTAATTTTTTTCTTATATATTAGGACAACATGTTGTTGATTCTTCTCGTGATAAGGGGGACTGTTCACTTATTACTAATGTTCGGCAAAGAAATGAGCAGCTGCGCATTTTTTCATTTTAGATACGCAGACCTGGAGACATTCATTTCGCGCATTTTTGGCTGCGCAGGTCTAAAAGCTTGCATTTTGGATGCGCATGTCTGCATTTTCTGTATTTTAGATGCGCTGACATGCATTTTAAATGCGCATGCATACATTCACTGCGTTTTTGATGCGCAGAACTGCAATTTTAGTATATTAGATGCGCATGCTTGCATTTTTTGCATTTTTGATGTGCAGACCTGCAAACACTGCGGTTTCGATGCGTAAAACTGCATTTTTCACATTTTAAATGTGTAGAACTGCTTTTTCCGCATTTTAAATGCGTAGAACTGCATTTCCCGTATTTTAGATGCGCAAACCTGCCGATCTCGACTGTATCTTACTGTTCATTAAAGGCTGCAGGTCTACCGTTTTGGACGAATCAAGGTGTGTCGCGAGAAACAAAAGGTTGAACACTACTATATTAAAGCTTAAATAAAACCAGAGCTCGAAGTCTACTCAAATTTTGTATGAAAAAGTCGACTCGACTCCATACAAAATCCACGTCGACTTCGATTTCTACATCCTCCCTTGCCTTAGAGCATCATACATAATAAGTGAACAACCCCCCTAAACGATGGACAGAGAATTGGATGAATTGTAGAACTAGTAACATATTATACATATGGGTACCGGTGGGGGAAAGCAAGACGAGACTTAATTATAAAATGTAAATTTAATTAATTGATATTTAGGTATACATGACATAATAAAAAAATGGGGAAAATTACATTCATCAAACTAATCTAAAGTTTTTAGTGTGGAAATCTAATGGATGAAAAATTATACATAGAAGTATTAAATGTGTACTGTTGAATGCCATCAAAAATGGGATATGTAGGATGATAAAGTGAGGATGACATAAAAAAAAATAATTTATCAAAAGCTTTATGTTGTAAAAAAAAGCATCAATGTAGGTACAAGCATACCAAACGTTCATTGTATAGAGCTTTGGATTTTTATGTAAATAATTAATAAGAATTAGTAGACAAAAATAGGACTCAGTACTGCAAATAGAGAATTCTTTAAAAGCTTTTAACGAAGATTTATTGAATTTTAATTAAAAATAGAGGCAGGGGTGGGCAACCTGTGTGACGCGGAACTGGCATGAATGGCATGCCGTGTTCGAGGCTAAGCACCAAGGGGTACCACAAGAAATTAAAGGTTGTCCACAACTGAAATAAAAAAAAAAAATTAAAAGCTTCCTAAAAGCTTTAAAAATAAATAAATAATTAACTGTAAAAGCTTTTCCATCAAAATATTTATTTAATTAAGATCCACAAGAATCTATAACAGTGGTGGACAACCTGTGTTCGCTAAAAATGGGCACGGCACACTAGGCACACTAGAATGTCAAAAATTGTTGGAAATGCCATGAACCGTGTGTCGTGTGCGATTTTGGTAAAGGTTTATCACCAAGGTGTGCCGCGAATAATAAAAGGTTGTCCACCACTGATCAGCAATAAAATAATAAACAAAAAACATCCAAATTTTGCCTTGAAAGTTTTTCGAAAGCTTTTTATAACTTTTTTTTTAAACTTTAAAAGCTCTCTAAAAGCTTTCAAATAAGAAAGTTTTTGAAATGTTGAAAATTTTGTTAAAGAGGGGCGCCAAATTTTCCACATCACACATAAGTTCTCTACTTGCATTACTGAACAACACAAAAAAAAAACATTAAAGTGCTTAGTAAATGACATTGTCAATGTCCCCAAAAAAAGATGTTTATAATGGGATATAAACACATGAAAAAAATATTTAAGTATAGAAATAAAATAATAAAAAAAATATCAAAAGTTGAAAGATGTGACTGTTTTTGGGAAAAATTTATTTGCACGTTCATTGCAAATATAGCAAAATGGTCAAGAATTTTCGCAAATGTAGATTAATAGACTTATGGGATTAAATAAAGTTGTGCAATTTTTATTTATTTTTTGGTTTGATAAAAAGAAGAATGACATAAATTTTGTTGGAGATGAAAACAAATCAAAAGGTCCACAATTGTTGTGTGTTTTATTGGAAGTAGCGCATTTAAAAGATTGTTAGTGAGGCGGTTAAATTACTTACATGTTTTATAACAGGAGTAAAAGGGGGTACTTTGTCCTTTAATACATTTAAAGGCTGAAGATTGTCATCTAAGGTCGATATCAGTACTATTTAAGGGTTGAAATTCCGGTACCAAAATGTACTTATTCACATGATTGATTGCATTCAATCCCGAGATTGTATGTTTTCGAGATCAAAATATCAAAAGATTATCTCAAGTCCTTAATGTTTTGACTGGAACCAGACAACTCCTGTCTTAGAAAGGAATAAGACAAATTTAACACAGATTAACAGATTTTTACAGATTCTGAGTCGCATTTCCGGAATGCAGACATAAAAGGTGCCTTAACCTGTCCCGTATTGTACAAATCATTTGATCGATCCAGAATTTGATACCGATCTAGCATGACTCTGATTTGGTTTGAATTTAGCACAATGATAGATTTACACCGACCTGTTACTGGATTTTGGATCGATAAACAAGCATATACTATTCGGGACTAGTTCTGTCAGTTAATTAATTTAGATTATGTCTGAAGCTGGCTCTACCACTGGTCAACACTTTCTAGCTTTCAAAAACAATTGCAAATCAATAAGCAATTTTTAGAGATACAATCCTGTCATTAATGATCATATTCAATGGTTATAGAATGAATAATCGTGACCTAAGACAAAAACTCTAATTTACTATTTAAAAATTCCTTGACAAGTACCCCCAAGTTAAAAAACAATCACCTTCCAGACAGACGAATAGATTGCGTCCATGATAGCAATTTCTCGAAAAGTGAACGAAAAAAAGAGGATATACATGTCCGAGGAAAGATAAAACAGAAACAACAAAAATAAATAAAATAAAAACAAAAATTATGTTCACACGAGCGCGCTTATTCAGAAATGCAAAACACATAAAAACTTTTTTTATTTTCAATTTATTCCCTTTTTATTTTTGGGTATAATAAAAAAAGTAGGAACAAAAAAGTTTATTTAATATGACGATACGGAAGTGCCAGATGTGAACGAATGAATAAAAGAAAAAGAAGAAGTTAAGGAAGTAAAATTGTGATGGAAATGAAGATAATTTGTGTATTGTTCATTGATCGAGTCAATTAACTATTTCCCATTTCCCAATTTTTATTCTCGTCCATATATGAAGAATATAAAGGCTGGGAAATGGAAATGATAACAAGAAAATTTATATGAACCTTACATACATTTGGCACACAATCAAATATAGCATCTGATAATGAGGCGTAGAAATAATAAGCAAGTGGTAAATTACTTTTTATTTCATTAAACTGCCAAATCAGACATTATTATTGAGGGGATCATTCATAAATGACTGGAGTTGTCGATCCAGAGACTAAGTACTGAATTGCTCTCGGGATTGATCCCGAGAATACATACAATTTAATCCATGGATCGAAAACCCTTCAAATGACGCTTGCCTTTTAAGAGTAAAGGAACCAGAGTTGCAAGACAAGCACCTGACATGGGTAAAATCCGTACAATTTCTTGATAATTTGTATGGTTTCGTAAAAAAATCAAACAAATTTAACATTATTAAGAAATTGTACGGCTTTTGCCTGTTTTGCAACTCTGGAACTAACATTGGTATCCAATAATCCCAAAACATCATTTATGAACGACCCCCAGGGCCTTCTTTTTATTCTATCTTAAAATACAATTTGTTAATGTTAAATGCTTTCCATTATTAATGATTAGTTGTGTAAGGAACAAAAGAAAAGAAGAAAAAAAATTCAATTATATAAACGTCCATAAGGTATATCAAGCATTATCATATCCACTCAAATGCTACTCCCAAGTAATTAAATGTAATGCATTATGCTTGCCTATGAATATCGGGTTTTGTTTTACAAAATTGTCGATTAGTCATGGATATTAATTTAAAAGCATTGAACTTTGGATTGGGTTTTCCGTCATAAATGTTATGAAATATTGAATGGCTTTTTGGAACTCAAACAAAATTATTGAACTTTTATATTCGAATGCGATTTCTGACCAAAACTAATGTTTTAAGGATTGCTCGGAATATATATTAAGTCATTAAAGTAAAAGGCCATTAAAAATGTAAATTTATTCATTATTTTGTATGTCCTACAACATAATTAGTTGAAAAGTCATAGAAAGCACATGGAAAAATGATGAAATTTACATAATATCAAGTTACAGACATATAAGTCCAGATAATAGACGGTAAAATGATATTTTAAGGTCATTCTGTCAATTTTTTTCTGTAAAGGATATCATTGATTGCTGAATGAAACTTAAATATAATGTAAAATGAGTCAGAAGTAATATTTTTGGTTTATTAAAATCCAAAACTTGAAGTCGACTCCAATTTTGTATTAAGTTATGTGAATCTAAATATACAAAATGCAATTCAACTTCAAGTTCTATTAAAATCAAACCAAAGTGATCAAAAACCCACTAAAACTAATCGTCAACTAGACATTAATTTACCTTTAACTATTCAATTGTATTTTCTTAATGGAAAATTATCAAATTTGATGTTTATTCATCGAAGTTCAAATGAAAACTGAACTTTTCGATGAAGGGGGCTAACAACTATAAAAAGGGAATATTGACTAATTGAAGTTGAAAACAGTTTAAATAAAAAATGTCCGTTAAAACCTTGATTCTGCAAATTCAACAAACAATCTTGAAAAACATGATTAATCTGATATAACTTATGGACGTTTACTGAACTTAAAAATGATATTTAGGTTATCCACAAAATGTATTACTCTATACACAAATAAATATTAATGCAGATATTATTATATTTATATGACTTTAATTTTAATTGAAAAAAGGTTTGAAAAAAAAGAAAAATTATGAAAAAAAAAAACATTTTTAATCAATGTTTACTGAGCATCAAGGATACAAATAAAATGAAAAAATATTAAAATTTGCATTGCGAAATGAAAAACATGATGAGAAGATATTTTTCACTTTTTAGCAACAGAGAGTGAATTACAATGTTATGTTGTAGTCTACATTTCATATGCAGATACTCATTCACATTACACAAACATTCAATTTCTCTCGTTTAAATTTAATTCCATATTTTTTGATTAATAATGTAATGGTGAAATGAATTAAAGTAGAGATAACGAGCACATTGCAGTCATAATATTGGTTATTCTGTTATTTCATGTGCATGTGCGTGAGGATAAATATTACCATAATTTCATTTCATTTTAATTAAACGAGAAGAAGAAAAAAAAATTAAAAATACACAAATAAATGTATTTAAAATGAATTTTTTTCTGATGAACGTGCTGAAAATGTAAACAATTAAAATGATAAAACAAAAAGTTCTTACATAGAAGGAAAAAATTGGAAAATGCCATAAACGTGAAAAATGAAATAAAAATAAATGAAAAACATTGGTAAAAAAAAAAAATTAATGAATTTTTTATTCCTTTTTTTTAAATGAATATCTTCTTTTTTACAGTAATTTACCTAATTGAGTTGGTTTGGAGTAATTATGAGAACTGGGATTATTGTGCATTTGCATGTTGCAGCTATAATAAGCACTGGATAAAGAATGTTCTGGGGCAATCAATTAACTTTTTCTTGGAAAGGATACAAGTCGTGGTACTTTTTGAGATAACGTTGTTTTACATTTTGTATCATGTTGATGCTTTTTCGATGCTAATTGTGCTTTCTTCAAGCTTAATATCATAATTAACGCATTCTTGGAATAAAGGCAACTTAACAAAACACTTTGTTCGGTTGGTTGATCGGCTTCTGTTAAAAACTCATTAACCGGACAGTAGAGACTCCAAATACGTTTTGTTAGGTCAATTTTATTGAGTTCTTGGCGCATCACATCGGATTAGACCTTCTAATCATTCCTAAATTCGAATATTAATAATTTATGATTCTAATTTCATTTGTAAACATACCTGAAGTTGGCTGTAAATTAAAAATTTTAACTGAGAAAATTGCCTGAAGTTGACTGCGAATGAGAAATTTTACTCGAAAATTTGAATTTCAAAGGACCGTTAAAAATATTTTTTTCCATATTTATTAATCAAAAATGCTAATTTCACATTCCTATAAATCGAACTTAAAGTTTCCTTAACTGTTAAAACGCCTCATTCCCACATCACCACAAATCATCTCCCCTCAATTCACAATAAACATCAAACTAAGCAGAATTCAAAAAGTTATTTTCATCTCATTAGCTTTAAGTGAGGTAAAGCACATACTCGATTCAATGAAGGTCTTCATCAACGATCATGACATAGTTTGATTAGAAACTTAACTGCTAATAAGAAGCTCTTGGCATGATAAAAGAAGATAAAAAAAGGTAAATGAATGAATGAACAGTTAATCGGCAAAATGCGAGAATCCAATAAAGTTCAAACTTCTTAGTTCACTTCCGAAATTAAATGTAAATGTTTATCTACATTTATCAGTTACTGTTGTATTCGAAAGAGCAAATGGGAGTGGACAGTCAGTGACCTTTTTAGAATCGTCAAAATCATTTCTGAGCTTTTTTGAGTGATTTTACAAAAAGGAGCAATAGACTGGATATGAAAAAGTGGCCATTGTTGTGGCAAACAAAAGTTTTTATGACTTTTATAAATTTTCCTTTTGACCTAAAAAAAAAAGGTAATTTCCTTTACGTCTGGATGAATATTGAAGGACAATTCCAAAACATTAGTCTATCCAAATTGATTTCCTTTTTCGTTTCATTTAGTCTTTTATTTCGATTAGACAAACAGAAATATTTGTTGGTTTTACTGATTATTATTGATTGGTTACGTTATCTCTTCCTGCACATTGCCTGACAGTTCCTGATTTCGTGATTTGAAACACTCCCAAATAGCACAAATTGGTTAATTGATCAAAAATTCGACTTGTGGCCAACATGACTCTGATTTGGTTCCAATATCGGATTATATCTGGACACAGGCATTAACGATTAACCGACTTGTCCTATTTAGGTCATAAGCTTTATAACCTCAAATTCTCTAAAATTTGCTTTACTGCTAGCTAGCTAGTTAGCCAGAATCAACATCCAATCTCAATGAGTATCTCTGCAATGCATCCTCATTCTTCTACAGTCAACAAAGCCTTAATCTCCAGGAACTCTGAAATTTTGTATTCAAATACCAAAAACATTCATTCTTATTCATTCAAAACAAAGTAGGTAAGTCTTGTATTCTCTTATTTATTCCTATCTAAAGCATATGTATCTATGCTGCTCCCATATGAAAATATGAACATTTCCGTATATGTCAATAATAATTCAATATCAATTCCGGATTCTAGAATAGATTTATATCTATTTACTTTGAAAGCTTTTTGCATACGTTCTGTACACAAGTAGGTTGTGTGGTATCTAATCAATTCTATTTCAATATTTGGAATTTTTTTGTGGATATTCCAACATATATCATTTTTTTGATGATCCTTTGGGATCTTTCGTGTATGGCGATGAAAATGATAAGTAACAGAAGAACGTGACCTCCAAGAAGTCGACCTTTTTCTTATGGAGGCCCAAAACGAGGTCTACCAACTCTGGTGGCTATTGTTCTAAAATTTACTATTTTTAAGGTTTTAGAGAGAAAAGTAAACTTCCCCATAACTTAATCCGAAGAGGAACTCGAACCCACGCCATCTTGATTACATGTCAAGTGCTCCTACCTACTGAGCTACCGAAAGCGTGATACAAAGCACACTTAAAGCTTATTCTCTATACTGTGCTAAATGTGCAGATCTTATCGTTTAATTGGGCCCAAGCACAAATTCAACAGCTATGTTGCATAGGTTATGAAAACATTGTTGACGTTATTTCTGAACAGTCCCAAGTAAATCTAGAATTTTTCAAATCGAACAA